>NW_021703771.1:22463-188126 GCF_005190385.1 Monodon monoceros | reverse complement strand
ATATATTTATATATATGTATATATACAATGGAATATTACTCAGCCACAAAAAAAATGAAATCTTGACATTTGCAGCATTATCGATGGAACTGGATGGTATTATGCTAAGTGAAATAAGTTAGACAGAGAAAGAGAAACACTGTATGCTTTCACTTATATGTGGAATCTAAAAAACAAAGCAGATGAACAAACATAATGAAACCGAAACAGAGTTATACATACAGGGAACAAACTGGTGGTTGCCAGTGGGATGGGGGTTGGGGACTGGGTAAAATAAGGGAAGGGGATTAAGAGGTACAAACTTCTATTTATAAAATAAATAAGTCACAGGGATGTACTGTATAGCACAGAGAATATAGTCAATACTATTGTAATAACTTTGTATGGTGACAGATAGTAACTAGACTTATTGTGATGATCATTTTATGGTGTATAAAAATATCGAATCACTAGATTGTGCACCTGAATCTAATATAACATTGTCAGCCAATTATACTTCAGTTAAAAAATCAGGAAAATATACTTCTCATGTAAGAGGGAACTTGGAGGTAGAGTGATCCAGGTTAATTAAGTAGCTCAATGGAATCATTAAGTAAATAGGTTTTGATATTTTGTTTGTTTTCCGTTTTTTTTTTTTTTTTTTTTGCTGATCTGCTATATTCACCATGTAAACACTCAGACGGATTCTCTGAACAGTTGTAAGATGGCTATAGTAGTTCCCAGGTTCATATCCAGGTATGAAATCATCCAGTGACAGAACGGGTTCTTTCTTCCTCATGTAATTTTTTAATGCTTGTATTAGATTACTAGGGCTGCCATAAGAAAATACTACAAATTGAGTGGCTTAAACAAAAGAAATGTACTTTCTCACAGTTATCTGGAGGCTGGAAATACAAGATCAAGGTGTTAGTAGCTTTGGTTTCTCCTGAAATCTCTCTTTGGATTGCAGATGGCCTGACAACCTTCTCATTGTGTCCTCACATGTTCTTTCCTCTGTGTGTGTGCACCCCTGGTGTTTCTTTGCATGTCCAGGTTTTCCCTTATTATAAGAACACCAGTTAGACTGGATTAGGGCACACCCATATGACCTCATTTAACCTTAATTCTCTCTTTAAATATCCTATCTCTAAATACAGTCACATTTTTAGGCACTGGGCTAGAGCTTTAACACATGAATTTTGGGAAGACACATTTCAGACCATGACCATGTTGGAAAACCTTTTTATAAGTTTCTCCCATATAAGTTTCTCCCTCATATCTCATTGGACAGAATTATGTTATGTGACCATGCTTAAACCAATCTCTGACAAAACTAATGGGGTCTTAATTATTGGCATAAGCCTATTAGGATTTGCCCCAGGAACTGAGAATTAGGTAAATTTTCCCTGGTTTCCAGGAAGAAGTAGACACCAAATGAATTCAAGGTCCTTCAAGCAAGGAAGTAGCTGGGGAGGACTGTTAAAAGGGAATCCAATCTGCATTCACTATAATCATGAACTTGTGATTTATGAGTGATTTAGGCTAGTCTAAAGCGCTAGGAGCAGAGAAAATTATGAATATTCTAATCACTAGTGAACTCTAGGAAATGAAGCCAGACATTTGGGTGCCTTTTTTAATGTCAAGTTAGAGGGTGTAGTTAAGAGAGAAGCTGGTGTATCGGGGAGGATGGTGATGGATAATGAGACATAAGATGAAGTAAAGAGAGTTTGAAAGGATGGCTCAAGAATACATGTGCATAGTTCCACAAATCCTGGCTTTAGAGTACACTGTACTCTAAATGAGTTATTTACCGTCTCAGAATTATATTTATTTATTTATAAAATGGGGATGATAAAATCAATTATTTTGCAGATTTGGAGGATTAAATCAGATAACTTAGGTGAAAAGAGTTATGAAACTATTAAGTACTATACAGATATCAGAATTTCTTATAATGTATAGTTATGATATCTATTCTAATAATTTTGTCTTGTTTGTGCCCAGCACAATTTGAGACAGAAACTTAGTTTAGTAGATAGTTAGCATAGTTAATATAATCTGTCATGTGTCTCATTTTTATTATTGAGAGTATAATTTGCACTGCAATAATCAGATAATGTGGGCTATTTGGGTTTAAAAAAAGAGCCCTGTCCAAAATGTTTTTGTCTAAGTTTTAGTCTAGTCTCTCCTGGTATATACCTAGTCCTGCTGAATATTCAGTTGTCTTCCTGGGTACACCTGTGTGCACTGGTTAAGCAAGGTATACGTGTTCCTTTTTCTGGGTATGGAGCTATGAGCTGGTTGATTCCTTTTCTGTCTTTGGGGGAAAGGAGTTTAAAAATCCATCCTTTTTAAAGGTACATAAAAATTTAATTCTAAAGCAAACAAAAGCAGGCAAAGTTAAGCAGTCTTTCAAATTTGAAATATATATTGCCTGTAGCTATTTCATTAATTAGAATGTGGGTCTTCACACAAATTCATGAAGATCACTGACTCAAATAATCTCTCCTATATTTTCAAGGCTAATAATGATAATAATGTCGATTTTATTCACCCTTGAATGGTTGAAATCTAACAGTATGTGCCTATTGTAATTCTTCTATATAACTGCACACTGTACAGTTATATCTTAACTTGGGTTCTCCAGGAAAAAGAGCTTGAAGTAAAGGTTTGCTTTTAAACACTTTATTGAGCCAAGGGAACAAAGATGAGTGATAGATGGAACAAAGCAAGAAAGGAAAGTGATGCAAAATAAGAATATTTCCCAGAGTTGGTCAATCACTTCAGCCATATCAAATGTGTCTTAAGGATTTCCCTGGTGGTCCAGTGGTTAAGATTCTACACCACCAATGCAGGGGTTCTGGGTTCGATCCCTGCTCATGGAACTAGATCTCCCGTGCCACAACTAAAATGTGTTTTAGGATGGTCCTTCTGAGATAGGACCTATTTGATATGCTGTTGGTCAAATAATTGGCCTTGCCCTTCTGGGTAACACATGCATGGGTTCAAAGTATGCTTCTGTTTCATCCCATAGAGTGAGGTCAATGGAGTACACCTGGCCAGAAGGTGAGAGGCTCTTGGGACTGGTCCAAGGCAAGGCACTGTCAAGGGGCACCTGAATTGATGTGTTTGAAAATATATAGATTGATTGCTTCACCTGTGAATGAAATAAAAGACAAAAGGTGAAAAGCGTCTAAAAGGCTGTATCCAATACACTGAATGTGTGTGTATATGCAAACAATTTTGATAACTAGAGTTTTACTGTTGAAATAAATATTATTACTGGTAAGTATTTATGGTATAGAGATATTTTATATGCATGTATAGAAATATGAAGCTCTCCACAATGTGGAGGGGATTCTATATATTTTAAAATGATTACCTACCCAATTAAATAGTTTTTGCAGAGGAAATACAATATTCCTGTGTACCATTTTATGCTTTCCTTCTCTTGAAAATTAAGAGAAATGGTAATGATTGGAAAAAAAATTGGCATTTGGGGAGCTGTCTTTTTTATTGTTAGAAGACAATTTAATATATGTGCTGGTAGGTTCAGCATGTGTATGAAAATATGATATGATATTTAACAAAGGTTTGTCATATAGTGAGAAAGAATTAAAGAAGCAATATTAAACCTTAGTGACTGTTTGTTGACATTCAAATAAGAGCAGAGAAAGACCTTTCTGTTTCCCTAGATGACTCTGCTTTCAGGGGTATAATGCCATTCACTGGGGGGAATGTCTGAGCTCCATTGTTTGCATGTCTAGGTTTGGACAATATGGACCAGTAACATCAACTAGTCACCTGCATTTTAATATGATTTCTTACTGTATTTATAGTTATAATGGCCATATGTTGATACAACTTAAAATTCTTCTGGGTGAATGGGCTACTTTTCAAACTTATGGTGATAAGGTAAGGAACAATTTCAAATAGCATCAAAAGTTGCATTGAAAAGGCTTTCTACTGGGTTATTTTTACTGAGAAAATGCTTGTCTGTTTGACATTACTTTTCTGAAGAAGTTATTTCCTAGAAAAGTGAGGTCTAGAAAAGAAGGCAAAGTTCGTCTCGTTACAAATGTCTTCTTTCAGTACCAAGGTCAAATAGCTAATGATAGAATTTAAGGGTGAACAGTGGAAAGTATTTCCTCAGCTTGCAAATTATAGTGTATTGTGATCATCTACTTACTAACATAAGCTCCGATCCAAACTGTTTCCCTATGACACTGGCACACAGATTACAGGTGAGTTTAAACTAATTTATATCCACCTGTTTATTTTCCATTATAAACTTTCCTCTTAAGTTGCAAATAATTTTCAGAGGTTTTACCCCCTCATACAACTACATGCATTTTTCAATTTTCCTCAGCTACTAAAGGGCTCACAATTAAATTGGGATCAAGATGGCAGAATAGGAAGATGTGGAGCTCGTCTTCCCCACAACCACATCAAAAATACATCTACATGTGGAATAATCCTCACAGAAAAACAACTGGAAATTGGCAGAAGATCTCTTATATAACCAAAGCTTCAAGAAAGATCCCCATATAACTGGGTTGGATGGGGGAAAAATACATCTGGACAGGACCAGCACCCCTGCAAGGGATCTGTGAAGGAGGGAAGATCTGCATGGGCAGGCCCCCACCCTGGGAAACACACCCTGCCTGCTGGGAGGTCTGCTGGGACAGGTAGAGGTGCTAGAGGAGGTTGGGTTCTGCTCACAAGGAGTGCACACATGCTAGAGAGAGACTGGGGCTGATGGCAGCCATGTCACCACACTTGCCAGCCCAAAATGCACACCAGGCACGACTGCTAGTATGCACAATGGATAGGTGCTGAAAGTCAGGCAGATGGGCCCTGGGACATGATATGGTCTAGCTGTGTGGAGACAACCTGGAGGGCTGGGGTCGTGATCTGGCTAGAACCTTGGAGCCCATTGTCAGCACTGCATGGTGGGACAAGGTCCTGTGTCAGAGCCCACTGTCTGCCCATGCATGGTGCACATTGTGGGTGTGAGCAAAGCAGGGGGCAGTGCTGACATTGGGGCCCATTATCAGATCTTGCACAATGGGAGAATGTTGTCAAACCCGACACCCAGGGCTTCTACTCCAGCAACTGGGGAGCAGACCATGCCCCCAACAGGGCTGTGACAGCCACAGAAAAAGAGGAGGCCCCACCCAACATCTCAGTGCAGGCTCTGGATACCACCAAAACAATCATACCCACTTGCAAGGGGATAATGGCCAGCACACTCTGAGGAAAGACATGGCTGGCGTCCATACCAAGAACAACCCTCACACCAAAAATATTGGACTCAAACCATCTACACAGCAATGCTTCCACATAAAAACACCCCTTCAAGACCACAGTAGATAACAGTTTCTCCTAAATTTATAGAAATTGAGAAAGTTAAACAATATGAAAAAGCAGAGGAACTACTCCCAATTAAAAGAACAAGAGAAGTCCTCTGAAAGAACAAATAATGAAGCAGATCTCACTGCTCTACTAGACCCCAAGTTCAAAAAGGAGGTAATAAAAATGCTAAAGAAATTAAGGAAGATTATTGATAGAAATGCAGATCACTATAACAAGGAACTAGAAACTATAAAGAGGAACCAATAAAAATTAGACAACTCAATTGCTGAGATAAAAACCAATCTAGAAGCAATGAATGGCAGACTAAATAACCCAGAAAAACAAATAAGAGATCTGGAAGATAGAATAATGGAAATCACCCAATTAGAACAACAGAAAGACAAAAAAAAAAAGATCTATAGCATACTATAAAGCATGCCAACCTATGCATAATAGGGGTTCCAGAAGGAAAAGAAAGAGAAAAGGGCATTAAAAATGTATTTGAAGGGCTTCCCTTGCAGTGCAGTGGTTGAGAGTCCACCTGCCAATGCAGGGGACATAAGTTCGTGCCCCGGTCCAGGAAGATCCCACATGCCATGGAGCGGCTGGGCCTGTGAGCCATGGCTGCTGAGCCTGCGTGTCCGGAGCCTGTGCTCCACAAAGGAGAGGCCACAACAGTGAGAGGCCCACGTACCACAAAAAAAAAAAAAGTATTTGAAGAAATTATGGCTAGAAAGCTCTCAAACCTAAAAAAGGAATCAGCTATCAAGGTACAGGAAACACAGAGGGTCCCAAACAAGATGAACCCAAACAGATCTGTACCAAGACATATCATAATTAAAATAGCAAAACTTAAAGAGAGGTTTCTAAAGGCAGCAAGAGAAAGACAGAGTCAGTTATAAGGGAAGCCCTTCATAAAGCTATCAGCTGATTTCTCTGTGGAAACTTTGCAGGCCAGAAGGGAGTGGCATGATATATTCAAAGTCCTGAAAGGGCAAAACCTTCAACCTAGGATATTCTACACAGCAAGATTATCACTTAGAATAGAAGGAGAGATAAAGAATTTCCCAGACAAGCAAAAACTAAAAGAATTCAGCAATACTAAATCTACCCTAAAAGAAATGTTGATGATTCTTCTCTAAAGAGAAAAGAAACATGAATCTATAGAAAAAGGAAAATCACAATAGGAAAGGTAAATATATAAAAGAACTTAAGATCACTTAAATAAGCCAGTACATAGATTAAAAAAAAAAACAATTAAAACAATTAAAAAGTTGTTTAAGAAAAACAATTAAAAATTGTTAAAGCAATTATACCTACATTAAACAGTAAAAAGATAAGCATGAAGATGTAAAATAGGACATCAAAATCATAAAATGTGGGGGAGGGGAATATAAAAATGTAGATCTTTTAGAATGTGTTTGAACTTGACTGACTATCAATTTAAAGCAAGTACATATAGTTATGGGTCAGCATACTTGAACTCCATGGTAAACACAGATCAAAAATACACAATAGATTCACAAAAACAAAAAAGAAAGGAACTCAAGCATGTTACAAGAGAAAATCATCAAACTTCAAAAGGAAAGAAGAAGAAAAAAGAAGAAGAAATGAACAAAGAAGAATTACAAAACCAACTGGAAAACAAGGTTTAAAATGGCAATAATTACATGCTATCAATAATCACTTTAAATGTCAATGGACTACATGATCTGATCAAAAGACATAGAGAGGCAAATTGGATTAAAAAAAAAAAGAAAGAAAGAACCTGCAATACGCTGCCTGCAAGAGACTCGCTTCAGGGTGAAAGACACACCCAAACTGAAAGTAAGTGGATGGAAAAAGATATTTTATGCAAACTGATGCAAGAAAGTGGGGTAGAAATACTCATATCAGACAAAATAGACTTTAAAACAGAGGCCATAAAGAAAGACAATGAAGGGCATTATATAATGATAAAGGGATCAATATAAGAAGATGATATTACATTCACTAACATATATGTACCCAACAAATACTAATGGACATTAATGACGAAATTGACAGTAACACAATAGTAGTAGGGGGCTTTAACATCCCACCGACCTCAATGGACAGATCATCCAGACAGAAAATCAATAAGGCAACAGAAGTCCTAAAGACCAGTTGGACTCAATTGATATCTACAGGACACTAACTCAAAAAAAAAAAAAAGCCTTCCTTTTCAACTGCACATAGAATGTTCTCTAGGATAGACCAAATACTAGATGACAAAACAAGCGTCAACAAATTTAAGAGGATAGAAATTATTACAAACATCCTTTCTGCCCACAAGGATATAAAACTAGAAATCAACTACAGAAAAAGAAAAGGGAAAAGAACAAACACATGGAGACTAAAAATCATGCTACTAAAAAACCAGTAGGTCAACAATGGACTCAAAGAAGAAATCAGAAAATACCTTGAGACAAACGAAAATTAAAACACAATCTTAAAAAACCTATTGGATGCAGCAAAAGCAGTTCTAAGAGGGAAGTTCATAGAGACACAGGCCTTCCTCAAGAAACAAGAAAAATCTCAAAGAAACAACCTAAGCTACCACCTAGAAGAATTAGAAAAATAAGGACAAACAAAACAAAGTCAGCAGAAGGATGGAAATAATAAAGATCAGAGAGGAAATAAATAAAATGAGATAAAAAAACAAAAGAAAAGAACAATAAAACCAAGAGCTGGATTTTTTTGAAAAGATAAACAAAATTGACCAACCTCTAGCTAGGCTAAAAGGCACACAATTAAAGAAGGCTAACTTACTTGTTTTATTATAAGTATTACATGCACTTCAAATTATAAAAATGATATTAAAGAACCATTAGGAAATAGAAAAAAAGACTTAAGATCATCTATAAACCTTCAACATTAATAAAATCACTGTTACTTTTTCAGGTATTTCCTTACAGTTATTTTATCCATATGTAGTTTATATTTGAATGTTTGAACCATATTGTACATATAGCTGTTTAGCCTTATCTTTTCCAGCTAAGGGAATTTGTACCTGTTCATCTAGTGTGAGTAAAACTTCTTAATTTTTAAAGGAAACATTGGTAATATATAACAGAAGACTTAACATGCTTGTACACTTTTGTTTAGCACTACCATGCCTAGAAAAATTTTGAAGGAAATCAAAGGTGTTATTATCTTTTTTTAAACAAAATTCACATTTTACTTAGGTTAAAATAAACTATACAAAAATGATTTTCTTCACCAAAAATAACAGGAATATTTTCTGTATTATTCCTAGATAAACCACAAAACACTTATTTTTGTAGCTTTTCTAGGTTTTGCTTGTAAATCAAGATGAGGCAGTAGATACAGCCATGGAAAAAGACAGAAGAAAACAGACAAATCAGTTGTCAGTATGCATGGCCTCTGATTCTGTCTTGACCATGAAATAGAAGTGTTCAACATATACCTGTCAAAAAGCTTATGAAGATGTAGGCTCAGTAAAGGAATGTAAACTGCAACAACCAGATGTGGAACAACAATGGCAGGCTCTTCCATTCAAACTTTAATTATAACTTGTTCCTTCAACTTCATTTGGTAAAGACAAAATCTACACTGAAATCCTTGTTTGGAGAGCTCACACATTCCTCTTACAATCTGATAATTTTCTTAACGGTCCCTTACAGATTTTTAACAGCATACTTAAAACTCCTACTATTCAAAGGTCAGTCATGAGCTTCATTGTAATGTTTTATAAAATGTATTCCTCCCTCCCATACCTCCTCAAAATTTATTTCTTCAAGGAACTGATAACTCAATACCTGACAATTGGATCCACAGTGATAAATATTATGTCTAAAATGACTTAACTAATACAATTCCAAAGTGCCATTAGCAGAGATCACACAGAGTGTAACATGGTACTTTCAATGCTATCTTCTGGAAGAACAGTTAGGTCTCCAAAGCATGGGACTTCAAATGGGCCATTTAAACAGGCAGATTATCAATGACTAATGTACTCAATGGGAGGTCTACAGGTCAAGATATTCAGTGATTAAGTGGCCTACGTACACCTTACAAATTTTCTGTAAGATATTTTCAAATTTCTTACAGATTTTTTCAAATATCAAATATAAGAGAAAGCCTATTTTAAAGGTCTCTTAGGTGTTTTCAATGGTTTCTGAATTATCTGTAGGAAGCTCTGACTTACTTGTTGGAGAAAGATGTTATCATCTTCATGAATACTAAGAATATTCATCAATGTTTTATAATACTGAAAGTTGGGCATAAACATAGTGGTCCAAAAATATGAGATTGGTTAAATAAACTGGTTAAATAAACTGTGGTATAAGTATACAAAGTAACTACATTTAGCTATTAAAATTGTGTTGTAGAAGTAAGTATATTGATTAGGAAAAATGTTTATGGTCTATAGTTAAGGGAAGATTCAGGCTAAAAAACAGTATATTCTATACCATTCCATTAAAAAAAAACTATACGTATGCACATATATACTGATATAACTATAAAGAAAGACAATGAAAAGTTAATAGTAATTGCTTCTGGTTTATGGGATTATCACTAAAACAATTTGGGTTCAATTGCAGGTAACAAAAGATATCCTAGAAAGCAAGTTAATAAGAGAATTATGTGCTTACAAAATCACTGGAAAGGCTAAAGAACAGGCTCTTGACTGAGCTTTGAGAAATGACTTCCAGACTGCCAAGTTGGTTGATTACTCTGTCATGATTTGGAAGCTGCTGCCATAATCGTTGGCTCGAGCATCAGGTAAACTCAGCTGAGATCCACACCAGTGAAACAGTGCAGCCACTAATTCAGGGAGTAGACACCATTATCTCTGTTACTACTGTGGAGGAAAAGTTAATGCCAGCAAGACTGTGCCTGACAGCAAAAATCAGAAGTACAGAACAAATGAACAAATATAATAAAACAGAAACAGACTCACAGATACAGAGAACAAACTAGTGGTTGTTAGAGGGGAGGATGTGGGGAGATAGATAAAATAGGTGAAGGGGATTGAGAGGTAGGAATTACCAGTTAGAAAATGTCACAGAGATGTAATGTGCAGCACAGGGAATAGAGTCAATCATATTATATAACTTTGTATGATGTGTAATCTAAAATATTGAATCACTATTTTGTACACCTGAAGCTAATTTAATATTGTAAGTCAACTACACTTCAATTAAAAAAAATGCAGACACAACCTCTTTACATCTTCCAAATCTGTGTGGGTCATCTGCTTGGTGGAGCTAGGATATACGGGGACATTAAGCTCAATGAGTCCCCAGCTCTCCATCCTTCAAAATGCTGAGGACATCCACAAGGAACTGAAATGGAGCTGTGAACCAATAAGCCATAGTGGATCCAGAAGTAATTTAAAGTTCGTCGTTTATAATTTGATGTTTCCTAAGTTTTTCAGCATTGAGCATATATTATCTTTGTAATTGGAAAAATAATAAAAGTTTATAATAGGAAGTTTCAATGTTATTCCACTTTTAATAGCTACTTGCTTGGTTCTCAATTGAAAAAGAATTCTTCATACTTTCCTTCTGCAAAGTGAGATCCAATTCCAAAATAGGGTTTCTGTGTTGACATAAAGTTACTGAAAATATTTAAACCTGTATAAAATGCAAAACAAAAAAATACATGTAAAAGGCAAATATAACTTTTGACATCTAGAATGAGGATAAAGGGCACACATATTTAGGAATAAAAGAAAAAACAACTAATTTTCATCTTGATGCAACAACGACACACAATTTTACCCTGTTGGCCAACTTGCACCACGAAAAATAAAAATGCTCCCTCCAAAACTTCTCTGTGAGTGCTGAGAGAAATATGTCTAGAAAGTGAGTCTTCTTGAGTCAATCACATTAAGACTCTACCTGTCAAACATGGTAGGTTTAGCTTGGTGAGGCTGATAACACTGTCTACAAAAAGAGAGCAGCCTGAACATAAAAATTGTTGTGTGCCCTTAGGAGGAATGCTGCTTCTTTCCCTATGATATTCATCTGAAGACTCATCTCTGTACAGAATACTGATTCAATTTGATTTTACCATTCTGTTCTGTGTTTTTGAGCTGTCTGCTGAGTGCCTTCCAATGTGCAGTGTGGTGCAGAAATTCAGCAGTAGGAAGGTAAGGTCTCTCTCTGGTTCTTTGAAGACATTTTTTGAGAGTGATGAGTTGAGACACCCACATTTAAATAATGAGTAGAACTGCAAATGGCTAAATGACTAGCTCTTTAGATAGAAAATAATTTCATGGTGGATCGCTCCCACATTAAATAGAGCAACATGTTCCAAGCCTGGCAAATTTTTGAAAAAAAAACAAAAACAAAAAGACTTCACAGGTCCAACTCTAGGAGTTTGATTCAGCAAATTGAGTACAAGGCTGAGGCCCCTGTATTTTTAAAAATCTTTCTGAGGTGCTTCCAATAATCTCCTAGATACTGACCCCTGGACAAGAGGAGGCAAAGACCTGCTGTAATCTGTTTCAACTCACCCACATCATACAAATATTTCTTAATATCAGTCACTGGGAAAAACTAAAAAAGCGATTTTATTGGCTATGTAAAGAAAAATGACATTAAATGTCCATCTACTCTCCTTCCTCTTTATCCCACACACAAGAATCCACCCCTGAGGGGGCTGTGACTGACTCTGGATGCTATGCTAAAAGACCTTCTTTAACTGTGACCTGATGGCGCTGAATGTCTACTGAGGCTTCTAGAGAGAATGAATGACCCTGCCGATAACAGTAGTTTCGCCTCATGTTCAGAGCTCAGGACTCACGATGCCCCATTCTTTTAGTTCTGTTTACCAAAGCATGTCTGTGCCCACCCCTGACAAGCTCATCTTCCCCAAGGCTGATACATCCTAAATAGGAACTCAGTTTTTTATTGAGGCATTTACTCTAGGAGGGGTTCAAAGAAATACATGTTTTTTGTTTTTTGTACGTCTTTATTGGAGTATAATTGCTTTACAATGGTGTGTTAGTTTCTGCTTTATAACTGAGGGGTGGGGAAGTAATCAATCATTCTCCTGTGGATTTTAACCATCTCACATTCTGTAACTGCATCATCCCATGACGTCTACTCTGACAGTAGAATCCAATCCAATTAAATCGCTATCCATTAGAAGTGTGAGGAGTGGACAGAAAGAACTGCAGTGCTACAAAAAGAAATAAAAGCATGGTCCTTTAATTATTTTGCTTAAAATTCTTCATTGACTCCTCATTGCCCTCAGAATAAAGCACAAGCTACTTAAACATGGCTTACAGATGCCATCTATATCATGTCTACATGAAGAGACTGCAGTACATATTAAACATTTCATCTGCTCCCCTACATTTTTGAGGTCCTTGCAGTTTTGGGGGAGGAAGAGCATGTAGCTAGAGTTAGCTAATAGGTTGTGGCTATAAATGATGTATGTCACTTCTAGAAGGAAATATATAAAGGATATCCAGATGTCTCTTTTCCTGCTGTGGTGACTAAGAAAGCCAGATTTCCTGGTGTTGCAGCTACTAGATGGTGTAGATCCATCCTTTTGGATCCCTCAGTGGCTGTGTGCATTCCACCGCTACAAGCTTGCCTCCAATTTACACTGGGTATGTATTGTGTGTGAGAGGTAACAGTTATTATATTAAATCACAAATATTTTGGGCATTTTCCTTTTACTTGAGTATAGCCTAGATGATCTTGACTGGGTAGAACTCGCCTGCCCGAATCACTTCATCTTTTGCTTCCATTTTTCTTATGTTTGAGGCACAGCCAAACTGAAACTGCAAGTTCCTTGAACATGCCTGTTTATGATCCTTTGCACATACTGTTCCCTTTCTAGATTTCCTTTCCATTTCTTCTTCATTTGTCTAACTCTTTTTCATCCCCCTTTTCTCTGTCTGGAGATCACTTCCTCCAGGAAACTTGTTTTGACCTGAGTCTGCATTAGATGCCCTTTTTATAGCACCTTGAATCTCCCCTGTACTTATCACACCACTAGATAATTCCCTGCTCATTTATCCTTGTGTTCCTTTGAGCTGAAGAAAATTGTGGACAGATACCATATGTATGTTGGCCACCATTACATTCTTAACATGGAAAATAGTACAACCACACGGTAAGTTCTCAATAAATATTTGTTGAATGAATGATTGAATGGACAATCCCACCAAGGCTGAATTTGGAGAGCTAGGCCAAAGGGGGAGGGAGGGAGGCAGCATGGCAGCAATTGCAAGGCTGCTGGAATTTTGCCTTCAAGTCCTTCAGATGATGGCTATCCATCTCCCCTCTACTGCCTGCTTGACTGCTGGGCTCTTGCACCTTCCTGACATTGCTCTTTCCCCGCTAGCTTACCATAATTTATCAAAGGTATGTTAGCATCTACTGCCTGAATACTAAGTGGCAAATCTTTACTCCAAGCCAGATGAAGAAAGGCTGTTCCCTTAGCAATATTCTGTTTCTAAGTGAGAGAAAGATTAATCAATTTTGACTGCTATAATGTCAAGGAGAATCAGTGCTTCTTCTTGAAGTATCTTTTGCACTCCAAGTAATTTTCTTAAATGGATAAGTCTGTTCCAGATTACAAAAGCTGAAAGAAGACACCCCACATAGTGTATTTTCCTTTTGTTCTGTTTTCTTCTGGGTTTGGCAATCCAAGAACATGATTTCCCTCTGCTGAGAAATGTTAGGATAAAAATAGTGGCTATTTGTGAATGTACAACATTGTTAAAATGCACTCTGTATGTTTTAATGAAATCTACCCACCCAGAAATCTTGTTCCAGCTATCAAACTGATTCAAATGCTGAAAGCAAATGAGTTGATGGGGAAAAAAATATCCAATTTTCCTCTTTTCCCCTTCATTTTAAGCCTATTCTCTAATTTTTCCTCTTGAATATTTAAAATTCTATTGGCTCAAATAATTGGCAGTCAGATACTTAGAAAAGAAATTAAAGAGAAATACAATGGATGAATGTTTTTTAGAGCCTCAGAAAAGACTGAGTGTATCCATTGTCATTCACTTGTGTCTGTTAGGGAGTTATAGTGCAGACTATTGAATCCAAGCATCGTGATTTTCCTACATATCGGCATTAGTAGCCAGAGGGCTTGCTCTTCATCAAGACAATCTTCACCCTTCAAAAGCTTGGCCCTGAATAAATGGAAAGTACTTTTTCTTATTGAGTTTTATTGAGTTATGACTGACATACACAGCATAATGATTTGAATTACATACATCACAAAATGATTATCACAATAAGTTTAGTGAGCATCCATTATCTCATATACATACAAAATTAAATAGAAAAAATAGTTTTCTTTGTAATGAGGAACCTTAGTATTTACTCTCTTAATGATTTTCATATGTAATACATAGCATTGTTAATTCTATTCATCGTGTTGTACATTACATCCCTAGTACTTATTTATCTTATAACTGGAAGTTTGTGCCTTTTGACTGCCTTCATCCAATTCCCCCTTCTCCACGGCCCACTTCTGGTAACCACACATCTGATCTCTTTTTCTGTGAGTTTGTTTTTTTGTTTTTGAAGTATAATTGACCTACAACACTATGTTAGTTCCTGTTACACAGTATAATGACTTGATATTTCTATACATTTCAAAATGTTCACCAGGATAAGTCAAGCTGCCATCTGTCACCATACAAAGATGTTACATTGTTATTGACTATATTTCCCACACTGTACATTCCATACCTTTGTCTCATTTATTTTGCAACTGGAAGTTTGTACCTCTTTATCTCCCTCACCTATTTCTCTCCTTCCCACAACATCCCCTCTCTGGCAACCACATCTTTGTTCTATTTATGATTCTGTCTCTGTTTTGTTATGTTTATTCACTGGTTTTATTTTTTAGATTCCACATATAAGTGGCATTATACAGTATTGGTCTTTCTGTCTGACTTATTTCACTTAGCATAATACTATCTAAGTCCATCTGCATTGTTGCAAATGGCATGGTTCCATTCTTTTTTATGGCTGAGCAATATTCCGATATATATATATATATATATATATATATCACATCTTCTTTATCCATTCTTCTATCCATGGGCATTTATGTTGCTTCCAAATCTTGCCTATTGTAAATAATGCTGCAATTAACATTAGGGGTGAATATATCTTTTTAAATCAGAGCTTTTGTTTTCTTAAGATGAATATTCAGGGTGGAATTGCTAGATCATATAGTAGTTCTAGTCTTAATTTTTTGAGGAATCTCTATACTATTTTCCATAGCAGCTACTTCAACTTACTTTCACACCAACAGTGTAGGAAGTTCTCTTTTCTTCAAATTCTTGCTAATATTTATTATCATTTGTATTTTCAATAACAGCCATTCTAATGGGTGTGAGGTGACTGTGGTTTTGATTACCAGTTCCCTGATGATTAGTGATGTTGGGCATATTTTCATGTGTCTGCTGGCCATCTGTACATATTCTTTGTGAAAATGTCTATTCAGATACTCTGCCAACTTTTAAATTGGATTATTTGGGTTTTTTTGATGTTGAGTAGTATGAGTTTTTTGCATAATTTTGATATTAACTACTTATTGAACATATTGTCTGCAAATATCTTTTCCATTCAGTAGAAGAACTTTTTATTCTGTTGATAGTTTCCTTCATTTTGAAAAAGTTTTTTAGTTTGATGTTGTCCCATTAGTTTGCTTTTGTTTCCCTTGCCTGAGGAGAAATATCAAAAAATATTGCTAAGGCTGAGGTCTAAGAGCTAACCTATGTTTTCTTCTAGAAGTTTTATGGTTTCAGCCTTACATTTAAATTTTTAATTCACTTTGAATTCATTTTTGTGCATGATGTGAGAGAGTAGTCCAACTTAATTATTTTACATTTAGCTGTCCAGTTTTCCCAACACCATTTATTTTTTATAAATTTATTTATTTTATTTATTTATTTTTGGCTGTTTTGGGTTTTCATTGCCCTGCGCGGTGTTTCTCTTCATTGTGGTGAGTGGGGGCTACTCTTTCTTGTGGTGCATGTGCTTCTCATTGTGGTAGCTTCTCTTGTTGAGGAGCACAGGCTCTAGGCACACAGGCTTCAGTAGTTGTGGCACGAGGGCTCAGTAATTGTGGGTCATGGGTTCTAGAGTGCAGGCTCAGTAGTTGTGGCATACAGGCTTAGTTGCTCTGTGGCATGTGGGATCTTCCTGGACTAGGGATCAAACCTGTGTCCCCTGCATTGGCAGGTGGATTCTTAACCACTGTGTCACCAGGGAAGTCCCCCAACACCATTTATTGAAAAGGCTGTCTTTTCCCCATTGTATATTCTTGCCTCTTTTGTCTTAGATTAAATTGCCCATGTAAATGTGGGTTAATTTATGGATTTCTATTTCATTGATCTATGTGTCTGTTTTTGTGCTATTACCTTCTGTTTTGATTACTGTGGCTTTGTAGTATAATTTGAAATCAGGGAACATGATACCTACAGGTTTGTTCTTCTGTCTCAAGATTGCTTTTGCTATTCAGAGTCTTTTGCATTTCCATACAAATTTTAGAATTGTTTCTTCTAGTTCTGTGGAAAATGCCATTGGTATTTTGATAGGGATTGCATTGAATCTGTAGATTGCCTTGGGTAGTATAGTCATTTTAACAACATTGGATATTTCAGTCCATGAACACTGTATATCTTTCCATCTGTTTGTGCTGTATTAAACTTTGTTCTTCAGTGTCTTACAGTTTTCTGAGTACAGGTCTTTTACCTCCCTGGTAAGATTTACTCCTAGGTATTTAATTCTTTATGTGATTGTAAATGGGATTGTTTTCTTAATTTCTCTTCCTGATAGTTCACTGTTAGTATATGGAAATGCAACATATTTCTGTGTATTAATTTTGTAACCTGAAACTCTACCAAATGAATTGATGAGTTCTAGTATTTTTTTGGTGATATATTTAGGATTTTCTATGAATAGTATCATGTCTTTGGCAAAAAGTGACAGTTTTACTTCTTCCTTTCCAATCTGGATCCCTTTATTTCTTTTTCTTGTCTGCTTGCTGTGGCTAGGGCTTTCAATACTATGTTGAATAAAAGTAGTGAGAGTGGGCATAGTTATTTTGTTCTTGATATTTTCAGCTTTTCTCCATTGAGTATGATGTTAGTTGTGGGCTTGTCATATATGGCCTTTCTTATGTTGAGATATGTTGCCTCCATACTCACTTTGTCAATAATTTTTATCAAATGGATGTTAATTTTGCCAAAAGTTTTTCCTGCAGTTATTGTGATGATCATATGATGTTTTTCTTCAATTTGTTAATCTGGTGCATCATGTTGATTGATTTGCAGATATTGAACTATCCTTGCATCCCTGGGATAAATTCTAGTTGATTATGGTGTATGATTGCTTCAATATTTTGTTGAATTTGGTTTGCTAATATTTTGTTGAGGAGTTTTGCATCTATGTTCATTAAGGATATTGGCCTGTACTTTTCTTTTTGTGGTGTCTTTGGGTTTGGTTTCAGAGTGATGTTGTCCTCATAGAATGAGTCCAGAAGTGTTTCTTTCTCTGCAATTTTTGGAATAATTTGCAAAGGATAGGTGCTAACTTTTCTCTAAATGTTTGGTAGAATTCCGTGTGAAGCCATCTGGTCCTGGACTTTTGTTTGTGGGAGTTGTTTTATTACTGGATTTAATTTAATTACTGGTAATTGGTCTGTTTGTATATTCTGTTTCTTTCAGGTCCAGTCTTGGGACATTGTACGTTATTAGGAATTTGTTCATTTCTTCTAGGTTGGTCATTTTATTGGCATATTATTGGTCATGTAATCTCTTATGATCCTTTGTATATCTTTGGTTTTGGCTATAACTTTTCCTTTTTCATTTCTGACTTTATTGATTTGGGTCCTTGTTTTTTTCTCTTGATGAGTTTAGCTAAATATTTATCAATTTTGCTTATCTTTTCAAAAAATTAACTCAATTTCATTAATCTTTTCTATTGATTTTTCAGTTCCTGTTTCATTTTTCTCTGCTCTGATTTTGATGATTTTTTTTCCTTCTACTAACTTTGGTTCTTTTTCTAGTTCTTTTAGGTGTAAGGCTGTGTTGTTTGAGATTTTTCTTGTTTCCTGAGGTGGGCCTGTATCAATATAAACTTCCCTCTGAGAAGTGCTTTTGCTGTATCCCATAGATTTTGGATTGTTGTGCTTTCTTTTTCACTTGTTTCCAGATATCTTTTAGTTTCTATTTTGATTTCTTCAGTGATCCATTGGTTGTTTAGCTGCATATTGTTTAGCCTCTGAGTGTTTGTGTTTTTTGCATTTTTTTCTTGTAGCTGATTTCTAGTCTCATAGTGTTGTGGTTAGGAAAGATGCTTGATATGATTTCAATTTTCTTAAATTTAACAAGACGTGTTTTGTGGCCTAACATGTGATCTATCCTGGAGAATGTTCCCTGTACCCATTGAACAAAAATGTGTAGTCTGCTGCTTTGGAATGGAATGTCATGTATATTTCTACTAATCCATCTGTTCTATTGTGTCATTTAAGGGCTTTGATTTCTTACTGATTTTCTGTAGGTTGATCTGTCTATTGATGTAAGTAGGATGTTTAAGTGCCCTACTATTATTGTGTTACTATCAATTTCTCCCTTTATGTCTGTTAATATTTGCTTTATATATTTAGGTCCTCCTATGTTGGGTGCATATGTGTTTACAAATGTTATATCTTCTTGGATTGATCCCTTGATCATTATGTAATGTCCTTCTTTGTCTCTTGCTACAGTTTGTGTTAAAGTCTATTTTGTCTGATATAAGTATTGCTACACTGGCTTTTTTTTTTTTCACTTCTATTTGTGTGGAATACATTTTTCCATCCTTGTACTTTTAGTCTGTGTGTGTCTTTACATCGGAAATGATTCTCTTGTAGGCAGCATATATATGAGTCTTGTTTTTCTACCCATTCAGCCATTCTGTATCTTTTGATTGGAGCATTTATTCCACTTAAAGTGATTATTGATAAGTATGTACTCATAGCCATTTTGTTAACTGTTTTGGGTTTTCTTTTTGTAGTTCCTTTTTATTCCTTTCTTTTTCTTTGGCTCTTTTCCCTTGTAATTTGATGACTCTCTTTACTGATTTTTTTTTTTTTGGATTCCCTTCTGTTTTTTTGTGTGTATATATCTATTATACATTTTTGGTTTGTGGTTGCCATGAGGTTGATAGATAGCAATCTATATATGTGTATGTGGTTATTTTAAGTTGCTGATTTCTTAATTTCAAAAGCATTTTAGCAACCCTGTATTTTTAATGCCCCCATGTTTACTGTTTTTGACATCATCTATTACATCTTTTTGTTTTGTGCATCCCTTAACAACTTGTGAAAATATATTATTTTACTACTTTTGTCTTTTTCCCTTTTACTACCTTTACTGTATATTTGCCTTTACCAATGATCTTTTGCCTTTTGTATGTAATTTTCATGTCTCTAGTTGTAACCTTTTCTTCTTCATTTAGAGAAGTCCCATTAACATTTCTTGTAAAGCTGGTTTGGTGGTGCTGAACTCTTTTAGCTTTTGCTGTTGATAAAACTTTTATTTTATCCACAAATCTGAATTAAAGCTTTGCTGGGTAGAGTATTCTTGGTTGTAGGTTTTTGACTTCACCACCTTAAATACCTCATGCCTCTCTCTTCTGGCCTGCAGTTTCTGCTGGAGTCAGCCATATGGGGTTTCCCTTGTATGCAATTTGTTGCTTTCCCTTGCTGTTTTTAAAATTCTCTCTTTATTTTTAAATTTTTGCCATTTTAATTACAATGTGTCTTGGTGTGATCCTCTTTGGATTGATCCTGTATGGGACTCTGTGTTTTCTGGACTTAGATGGGTGTTACCTTTCCCAGGTTAGGGAACTTTTCAGCTATTATGTCTTCAATTATATTCTCAGCCCTTTTTCCTCTCTCTTCTTCTGGGACCCCCATAATGTGAATGTTAGTACACTTGATGGTATCTCTGAGTTCTCTTAAGCTGTCTTCATTTCTGTTTATTCTTTTTTTTTTTTACCCTGTTCAGCCTCAGCAATTTCCCCTCTCTCTTCTAACTCACTGATCATTTCTCTGCATCATCTAATCTACTGTTGATTCTTTTTAGTGTATTTTTTTATTTCAGTTATTGTATTCTTCATCTCTGTTTGGTTCTTCTTAACATTTTCTAACTCTGTTAAAAACTTCTAACTTCTCACTCTGTTCATTCAATCATCTCCTGAGTTCTCTGAACATCTTTTTGACCATTACCTTTAATCTGTATCAGGAAGATTGCCTACCACCACTTCAGGTAGTTCTTCTTCTGGAGTTTAATCTTGTTCCTTTGTTTGAAACATATTCCTCTGTTGTTTCGTTTTGCCTAATTTGCTGTTTTTATTTCTATGTATTTGGTAGGTTGGTTATGTTTCCTGACCTTGGATAAGTGGGCTTTTGTAGATGTTCTATGTGTCTCAGTAGCACACTCCCATCTGTCATCAGAGCAATATGCTATGGGGGTGCTCCCTATGTGGGCTCTGGTGTTCCATCTGTTGTGATGGGCTGACTACTGTGGGCACTATGGTCCAGCTGGTTGTCAGGCTGTGCTTTCTGCAGAGGCTGCAGGCTCATGTGGTGCCTGGCAACAGGGCCATGTGTGGGCCCTGGGGCTAGTGCTGGCTCACTGGTGGGAAGAGCCAGGTTCTAGCGTAGGTAGTTACAGGGCTGAGGGTCCTGGATCTAGTCTTGGCCTGCTGGTGGGTCAGGCCATTTCCTGACTTGACTGGCTGCAGGTTTCATGATGTCTCAAAGCTGGTGTTGGTCCCACAGTGAATGGAGCTGGATCCTGGGGTGGCTGGCTGGGGGTTCCATGGTGGCTCAGAGCTGGTGTGGGCCTGCTGGTGGGTGGGGCTAGGGTCAATTGGATGCTGGGGCTATTTCTGGCCCCTGATGGGTGGAACCAGGACATGAGCTCTCTGCCTGCCGGGTACTGGGTGTCCCAGAGCTGGTGTTGGCCTGATCGTGGGTGGGGCTGAATCCCAGGATGTCTGACTGAGGGTCACAGTGTGTCCCCAAGCCTGTGTTTGCCTGCTGGTGAGTATAGCTGGGGCCCAGGTTGTCCTGGGGCTTGTGCTGACCTGCTGGTGGGTGATCTGGGCTTGACATGGCAGACTGTGGTGCTGTGGTGGTTCTGGAGCTGGTGTCCACCCATTGGTGAGCAGCACTGGGGCTCAGGAGATCCCAGGGCTGGTGCCCACCTGCTGGATTTTGAGGGAGGGTACTGGGGCTAGTGCTGGCTCATTGGTAGGCAAAGCTGTATCTTGTGGTCTCTGGCTGCAGTGCTCAAGTGTCCTGGAGCTGTTGTGCCCACACTGATAAGTAGGGCTGGGCAGAGGGGGTTCTGGGGATGGTGACTGCCTACTGGCAGGTGAAGATGGTTTCAGGTCTCAGGCAGGCCCACTTATGGGTGGGGCTGGTTTCCAATGGCTGGCTGTGGGGGCCCAGGGTATCTGTGGGCCAGTGCTGGAGCACTGATGGGTGGGACTGTGTCCTGGACCCTTTGGTGGATAAGGTCAGGTCCTGGGTAGCTGTGGGCTCAGGGCATCTTAAGGCAGCTGGCTTGCTGGTAGGTGATGCTGTGTCCCCCACTTGGCTAGTGCTTGGTCTGAGGTGTCCTAGTACTGGTGCTAACAGGCTGGTGGGTGGGCCTGGGCTGTGTCTCAAGGCTAGTAATCTAAATGGAAGATTCCAAAGTGGTACTTGAAAGCACCAGTGTCCTCATGGTAGAACAAGCTCCCCAAAATTGTTGCCATCAGTGTCTGTGTCCCCAGAATGAGCTCTAGTCTCCTCCTGTCTCTTCAGGAGCCTCTCCAACATCAGCAGGTGGGTCTGACCCAGGCTCCTTTCAAATTACTGCTTCTGCCCTGGGTCCTGGAGTGTGTGATATTTTGTGTTCACACTTTAAGAGTGGAGTCTCTCTTTCCCACAGCCTTCTGGCTCTCCTGAAAGTAAGCCCCATAGGCCTTCAAAGCCAAACTTTCTGAGGGCTCAACTTTCTGGTGCAGGGTCCCCAGGCTGGGGAGCTTGTTATGGGACTCAGACACCTCATTTTGGGGGAGAATCTCTGTATTGTAATTATCCTCCACCTTTTGTATGTAGCCCACTTTGTATACAAGTGGGTACAATATACCTTGTCTCCATACATCCTACCCATCTCACTGTGTTTCCTTCTTTATATCTTTAGTTGTAAAAGATCTTTTCTGCTAGTCTTCCAGTCTTACTCATCAATAATTGCTCTGTAAATAGCTGTAATTTTGGTTTGCCCATGGGAGGAGGTGAGCTCAGGGTCTTCCAACTCCACCATTTGGCAACTCTCCCTAAATGGAAAGTATTGATTAAGAGAAGTGAGGTTGGAGAATATTTTTGTTTCTTAGGTTTCAAATAGTACTCTTGGCTGCTTGTTATTTGCATTGCTCTTTACCAAAAGCCCTAAGGGTGTCTTTTCAGAGGTGCTCTGTGGTCTTCCCTTAGTAACAAGCCCTTTGGTTAAGTAAAAAAGAAAGAGAAAGCTTCTCTTCTGTCTTTGAGGAGTGTATAAATGGTTAGAGAAGCAATACCTACAAAATTCAAGCACAATTAGAAAGCAGCAAGGAAATATGGCAAGATAATCTGGCAAAGTAGCATCTATGGAATATGGAATCATACTTTGGGGAGAGAGCAGAGTACACTGTTTTAGATCATGGGATGTGGACTACTTGGGTTTGAATCTCATGGTTGCTCTTTATATTTAATGTGTGAGTTTAGGAAAGTTACTTAACTTCTAGGCAAAATTAGATTAAACAGAAAGTGATTATCATGATACCTAGAACATAGTACATGCTCAAAAATATTAGCTATTGTTATTAATATCATAGGCAATATTGTTGATCAGGGTATTATCTCACTTAGAGGGGGTAATTTTCTACCCACTTTATTTATTTATTTATTTTTGTGGTACACAGGCCTCTCACTGCCGTGACCTCTCCCGTTGCGGAGCACAGGCTCCGGATGCGCAGGCTCAGCAGCCATGGCTCATGGGTCCAGCTGCTCTGCGGCATGTGGGATCTTCCCAGACCCGGGCACGAATCCGTGTCCCCTGAATCGGCAGGCGGACTCTCAACCACTGTGCCACCAGGGAAGCCCTACCCACTTTAAATTGCTATCCTTCTCTCTTCTTTTTTCTTATTTTATTTCCAAACAGCATTTTCTATACCATTTAAAAATTTATCAAAGTTGATTAATGTTAATACTCATCAAAATAATGTATCAGCCAAGTAGAGTGTCTTAAATGCATTACCTATTTAATCTTCCCAACAACTTATAAAATAGGCACTATATACCGATTAATATATACAACCACACAAATGAGTGTTTGTATATTTTGTTTCATGTATCAATCTAAAGAACCTGAATAAAAAATCTATCCAAGATCCAGGTTTTCCTTGTAATTTCAATGGAGAGTAGTAGTAATATTTGCAAATAAAATCACAATGATTACCATATAATAATATAAATATAAATATATAATAATAGCTAATACTTGTAGCTATTGCCAAACATTCTTCTAACATGTGTATTCATTTAGCACAATTTCAGAAAGTCTATACTGACACAAGGACCACCAACGATGTATTCTTTTACCCACTTCACAGTGTTTTTTATTGAGTTTGGGCACATTTAACCCAATTAAAAAACTTTTTTTCTAGAACTCCTTAATTACTAGCATTTGTATCCCTGGGTCACCTTAATGGTTAAAAAGAAAAACTGAATTATTGTTTCTCAGTAACATGTCTTCTTATTGCCCCAGAAAATCCACAATTATATCAATAGCAATGATAGAGCCTTATAACCTTAGCAGAGCTCCCATAATAATTAAGAAATATTTATGCCAAAGCATCATATTATCTTCCTTCAGTGATTATGTTTTTCTAACATTTTATCACCAGCAACCTTTTTTTTCTCATTTCCAGTCACAAGTTCCTCTTATTACAAGATCATATGTTTGTACAGTGTTATTTCTTTAAGCAAGAGATTGAGAAGTCAAGGAAGAACAGGTATAATATCCAAGGCATGTGTAGGTTTTGTAGTCAGATATACTGTCTTAGATAGAAAAATGGAAATGTGTCATGAACCCAGGAATGTAATGGCTTCCAGAAGCTAGAAAATGTGCTGAAAAGAATTTCCCCCTAGAGCCTTTAGAAAGAACACAGCCCTGTGGATTAATTTTGGACTTCTGATTTTCAGATCTATAAGATAATAAATTTGTGGTGTTTTAAGGCACTAAGTTTGTGGAATAGGAAACTGATACACATATGAAATGGGAGAACTATCATTTGCTTTAATCTGGTCTTCCAATTTGACTATTCTGACTGAAATATTCCATGACTACAAATACATCTTCTCCATTTTAACATCTTGAAAATTGTGAAGTATTTTTTTAAATTTAGTTTTAAATTTAGTTATCTATTATTTTTGGCTGCATTGGGTCTTCGTTGCTGCTTGTGGGCTTTCTCTGGTTGGGGTGATTGGGGGCTACTCTTCCTTGTGGAGTGCAGTCTTCTCATTGCAGTGGCTTCTCTTTGTTGCAAAGCATGGGCTCTAGAGTGCAGGCTCAGTAGTTGTGACACATGGGCTTAGTTGCTCTACGGCATGTGGGATCTTCCTAGACCAGGGCTCGAACACACGTCCCCTTGCACTGGCAGGTGGATTCTTAACCACTGCACCACCAGGGAAGTCCATGAAGCATCTTAAAATCAGTCACATCTTACAATTGCTGTTAGGCAGTAAAGGTACTATAGTAGCATTACACATTCCTTTGGAAACCTAAAAGCACTGTCAGTAAAACTTGCAAAATGGGTGTCAACTCTTTGAAATAAAATGCCAGAGAAAATGCTGGAGGTCCATTAAAACAATTTTATTTTGAAATAATTTCAGACTTCTAGAAAAATAGTATAAAGAATTCCTATATAAGCTTGATCCTGATTCCACAAAGGTTAACATTTTACCACATTTGTTTTACCATACTATCTCTAAGTAATTATATATATCTTTCTTTAAGTAATTTGGTATATATGTGTGTGTGTGTGTGTGTACACATATCTCAAAGGTCATTCTCTTACATAACTACAATATAGCTATCAAAATAAGTCAATTAGCATTGATAAAATACTCTTAAAATATTTACGTTTTGTCAATGGTTCCACTGATGTCCTTTATAGCAAAATAAATCATAATTCTGGTTCAGGATACAGACCAAGATCACATACTGTGTTTAAATTTACTCTCTTTTAACCTGAAAAACTCTTCAGTCTTTCCTTGTAGTTCATGACTTGACATTTTTGAAGATTACAGGCCAGTTGTTTTGTCAAATATACCTTAATTTGAGTTAGTTCTGATGTTTTTTCATGATTAGATTTAGGCAATTCTTTTTTTTTTTTTTGGCAGAAATATCACAGATATTCCTTTCCAGTGTATCAAGGAGTTACCTGTCTCATTACTGATGCTAACTTTGATCACTTAGTGAAGGTACTGTCGCCGGGTTCCTACATCATGGTAACTATTTCTCCATTTGTAATTAGCACATATCATATAGGAAGAAATTTTGTGATGATGTAAATATCCTTTCTCGCATCATAATTTCTCAGTAGATCACTCTTTTAAACCATAGGAAAAAAATGGTTGTGGGGAAGAGGTATGGAAAGTGGTGAGTCACATGTTTGCTACACTCTTGAAATGAGAGTCGAAGGTGTGCCAACTCTACATAATCTCAAGGCAATATAGAGCCTTGTGCCAATGGCTTTGGTTCTTTGGTGGATTATTTCATGAAATGCTGCATCACCAATGCAGTTGGTGGAATGGAGGATGACATTATGTAGAAAAACATAAAAGCACAAACATTGGTGAATCTGAGCCCAAAAGACTTTGAATGTAGAAAATTTGTAGGAAAAAAACATAACCAATTTGTTATGATGTATGCACAAAAGTGAGGTCTAATAAAAGTCTGCATATAATCAACTCCAAAAGAGCTCTTTTAATAAGAATAAATAAATATAATTAGTGTTTAAAAAACTTTGTCATTGTCTAATTGAGAGGTTTTTTTTCACTCTTATTAGTATGTAATGCTGTTTTACAATTCATGGTGTCTTAGATTCCGTATAGTAGAGGTTTTGAAGTTACAGGACAAGGACTTTGCTCATCTATTCCTTCTATTTTATTCTTTACTGTTATTCCCCTATAAATTGTATTCTTATATGTCCTAAAAGAAACTCAGATGAAAATAATTTACAATGTGCCATCAGCATGATAAGCCCTAGTTAAAACTGAGATGTATAACCAATTCTTTGCTATTCTCAACCTGAATTTAGAAAATGCCCTTGGTCTTATCTAACCATTTCTCTTGCCTTTCTTTTAATTAGTCGCTTCCCAACATTTAAGATAAAGCTGCTCTTAGGAAAAAAAGTCTGATCAACTAATTTAAAGTGAATTGAGTTAGGAAAAACAGTGCCCTTTCTCAGCATATGTGCATTTTTATGGGAACGAAACCATTGGTTAGCTTGACAAAAAAAAAAAAGAAAGAAAGAAAAAGAAAGAAAAGAAAAGAAACTTGATTGAAGACTTTCTCACATCTTGGTACTCTGTGGGGTATTGTTTTTAAAGAGCTGCAAAGATTTTTCTGATTCTGCCACATAGTGAGCTACCTACTCTGTCTAGAACTGAGAGCTGACTTTCTGGGGTCCCCTGGATGTTGTAACCCCAGAGGACTGTTTTATTCACAGTATCTCTTTTGCATGATAAATATAACAGGGCTAGTAGCATAACTAGAGACATTTAGTCACAAAATTGCCTATTCTTCTTCATGAGTTACATATACATAATTTCTGAAGTCAACAGCTTTAGGAAGATGCAGGCTGGAGAAAATTCTGCAGACATCAGTGAGCATAAGCATACATTAAAGGACTTTATCATGAAAAGTGAAAAGATTTGGGAATACTATATTCACTCTGCAAAAGAAAAGATTAAGGGAAAATGTTTTTGGTTCTGTAAAAATATGAACTAAGAATAAGCAGTTCTTTAACAAAACTACTCTTGGGTCCCTATTTTTCTCTCAACACCACCATCATCCTGGACATGAGATATTACATTGCTCAATTCAGGAACTTGAAAGGGCCAAAAGTCATTAGCATTGGATTATAGCAATACAAATCATTCCATATTTGGCTAATACAGCTTTACACTAATAAAACATCTATTGTTTTGAATGCTGGTTCTCATTTACAGGTGAATGTAGAAAAAAAATGTAGTGATTACTTCAGCAGCTGCAGTGAACAGAGGATTATTGTTTTCTTCCCATTTTTGGCTCTTTTGAGTTCTCAGGAGGTAGAGCAGAAAAATCAACACCAGATGGCTCTAAAGGAGATTACATGGAGTTTTAATTTATGCCCTATTTCTAAAAAGAATTTGAGGGAGCTCAAAGTCTCAAATAATTTTCAGAGTAGAAACTTCTAATTGTTCTGGACCTAAGTCTCCCTAGGGGGAAGTATTATTTCCATTGGTTTACAAAGCAAATCTCTTGGTTCAGTGGTTTACAGATATTGTTTGGTCTTTGCATGACCAGGCCCTATGACTTTAATTGCTGTGGCAGGGACCCACCTTAGTCCTGCTTCAGACAACCTAGAAAATAGAAATTATTGAAAGAAAAGCATCCATATCTGGTTTAGATTATCCTCTAATTTCTTAGATAAGTCTGAATATGCCCATTAGTATTTTAACAACTTGCGCTGTTGAAAGGCATTCATTGAAAGAGATGAAGAGAATGAACTATTGGCAAATGTGTTAGCCTTTCCACTCCAACAGAACCAATTTATTGTCTCATGTTTTCTTTCTAATTTTTGCACAACAAATATGTATGATAAAAATCAGTATCTCACAAGCAGGGCTAGCCATATAATTTGCAGGACCCAATGAAAAATGAAAATGCAGACTCCTTGTTCCAAAAGAAGGAAAACTACATTTATTTCCTCCAAGATTTCTTTCTCTATATGTCATATCTTCTGTATTTGCTATTTAGTAGCTTGCTCCTTTGGCAAAGAATTACTTGCAGGGAAAGTGCAGACCCTCACAGGAGCCCATGGCCCTGCCCTCTGACTTGGCAAGCAGGGCATTTGCATCTGACCCCAAACCATGCCCAGGCTCCAATGGAGGGGTTAGGGGGTGGAAAACAACAGTGGTTACTGGTCGGTGAAGAGAGCATCCTTGAGAACCCACCCTGGGGATGTGGATAGGCAGGACCCCATGTGGGATTCCAAGCCTCCAGTGCCTACTCCATTGTTCCGTAAGAACTCACATAATTCAAAATAAAAGTAATAAGAATTTCAAGACAGTGACCACAAAGCACTAAATTGCAAACATAAAACCCATTTGAGTGTGGAACACTGTGCTTCTCTGCGGGTTGCAAGGCCCTGCTCATAAGTCCTTTTGAGGTAGGTTTTATTATTCTTACATAAGACAGGGACCAAGCCAGCACATCTTGTTGGTTACTCTCTACTGGAATCACCTCAGGGCACCTAGAACAATTCACTCCACCTTTGCAATGTGACTTCTTACTTGAGGGGAATGTCACACAGTATTAAGATTCAAATATTTTTATCATAAGCTGAAATAATTGCATTTCCACTATCACAAGTGATACTTTCTATAAATCTTTACATCATAAATACCTGGAAGAGAAATGTGATTTTTGCCTCTTTTTCTAGAGCCATTTTGAGGACACTTTTCCCATTTCTTATATACTTATTTTTTTACATCTTTATTGGAGTATAATTGCTTTACAATGTTGTGTTAGCTTCTGCTGTATAAAAAAGTGAATAAGCTATACGTATACATATATCCCCATATCTCCTCCCTCTTGCACCTCCCTCCCACCCTCCTTATCCCACCCCTCTAGGTGGTCACAAAGCATGGAGCTGATCTCCCTGTGCTATGCAGCTTCTTCCCACTAGCTATCTATTTTAGGTTTGGTAGTGTATATATGTCAATGCCACTCTCTCACTTCGTCCCAGCTTCCCCTTCCCCTTCCCCTTCCCCATGTCCTCAAGTCCATTCTGTACATCTGTGTCTTTATTCCTGTCCTGCTCCTACGTTCTTCAGAACCTTTTTTTTTTTTGATTCCATATATATGTGTTAGCATATGGTATTTGCTTTTCTCTGACATAAGTCACTCTGTATGACAGACTCTAGGTCCATCCACCTCACTACAAATAACTCAATTCCATTTCTTTTTATGGCTGAGTAATATTCCATTGTACATATGTGCCACATCTTCTTTACCCATTCATTTGTCGATGGAGATTTAGGTTACTTCCATGTCCTGGCTATTGTAAATAGTGCTGTAATGAATATTGTGGTACATGACATTTTTTGAATTATGGTTTTCTCAGGGTATATGCCCAGTAATGGGATTGCTGGGTCATATGGTAGTTCTATTTTTAGTTTTCTAAGGAAGCTCTGTACTGTTCTCCATAGTGGCTGTATCAATTTACATTCCTACCAACAGTGCAGGAGGGTTCCCTTTTCTCCACACCCTTTCCAGCATTTATTGTTTGTAGATTTTTTTTATCATGGCCATTCTGACTGGTGTGAGGTGATATCTCATTTTGTTTTGATTTGCATTTCTCTAATGATTAGTGATGCTAAGCATCTTTTCATGTATTTGTTGGCAATCTATATTTCTGTTTTTGTGCCAGTACCATTTTATCTTGATTACTGTAGCTTTGTAGTAGAGTCTGAAGTCAGGGAACCTGATTCCTCCAGCTCCATTTTTCTTTCTCAAGATTGCTTTGGCTATTCGGGTGTTTTGTGTTTCCATAAAAATGGTGAAATTTTTCTTTCTAGTTCTGTGGAAGATGCTATTGGTAGGTTGATAAGGATTGCATTGAATCTGTAGATTGCTTTGGGTAGTATAGTCGTTTTCACAATGTTGATTCTTCCAATCTAAGAACATGGTATATCTCTCCATCTGTTTGTATCATCTTTAATTTCATTCATCACTGTCTTATAGTTTTCTGCATACAGGTTTGTTGTCTCCTTAGATAGGTTTATTCCTAGGTATTTTATTCTTTGTGTTGCAGTGGTAAATGGGAGTGTTTCCTTAATTTCTCTTTCAGATTGTTCATCATTAGTGTATAGGAATGCCAGAGATTTCTGTGCATTAATTTTGTATCCTGCTACTTTACCAAATTCATTTATTAGCTCTAGTAGTTTTCTGGTAGCATTTTTAGGATTCTCTATGTATAGTATCATGACATCTTCAAACAGTGGGAGTTTTATTTCTTCTTTTCTGATTTAGATTCCTTTTATTTCTTTTTCTTCTCTGATTGCTGTGATTAAAACTTCCAAAGCTATTTTGAATAATAGTGGTGAGAGTGGGCAACCTTGTCTTGTTGCTGATCTTAGTGGAAATGGTTTCATGTTTTCACCATTGAGAACAATGTTGGCTGTGGGTTTGTCATATATGGCCTTTATTATGTTAAGGTAAGTTCCCTCTATGCCTTCTTTCTGGAGGGTTTTTAGCATAAAAAGCTGTTGAATTTTGTTGAAAGCTTTTTCTGCATCTACTGAGATTATCATATGGTTTTTATCTTTCAATTTGTTAATATGGCATATCACCTTGATTGATTTGTGTATATTGAAGAATCCTTGCATTCCTGGGATAAACCCCACTTGATGATGGTGTATGACCCTTTTAATGTGCTGGTGGATTCTGTTTGCTAGTAGTTTGTTGGGAATTTTTGCATCTATGTACATCAGTGATATTGGCCTCTAGTTTTCTTTTTTTATGACATCTCTCTCAGGTTTTGTATCATGGTGATGGTGGCCTTGTAGAATTAGTTTGGGAGTGTTTCTTCCTCTACTATATTTTGGATGAGTTTGAGAAGGATAGGTGTTAGCTCTTCTCTAAATGTTTGATAGGATTTGACTGTGCAGCCATCTGGTACTTGGCTTTTGTTTGTTGTAAGATTTTTAATCACAGTTTCAATTTCAGTGCTTGTGATTGGTCTGTTTATATTTTCTATTTTTTTGTGGTTCAGTCTCAGAATGTTGTGCTTTTCTAAGAATTTGTCCATTTCTTCCAGGTTGTCCATTTTATTCGCATATAGTTGCTTCTAGTAATATCTAATGATTCTTTGTATTTCTGCAGGGTCAGTTGTTACTTCTCCTTTTTCATTTCTAATTCTGTTGATTTAAGTCTTTCCCCTTTTTTTCTTGATGAGTCTGGCTAATGGTTTAACAATTTTGTTTATCTTCTCAAAGAACCAGCTTTTAGTTTTGCTGAGCTTTACTATCATTGCCTTCATTTCTTTTCCTTTATTTCTGCTCTTATTTTTATGATTCTTTTCCTTCTGCAAACTTTGGGTTTTTGTTGTTGTTCTTCTTTCTCTAATTGCTTTAGGTGTAAGGTTAGGTTGTTTATTTGAGATGTTTCTTGTTTCTAGACGTAGGATTGTATTGCTATATACTTCCCTTTTAGAACTGCCTTTGCTGCTTTCCATAGGTTTTGAGCATCATGTTTTCATTGTCATTTGTTTCTTGGTATTTTTCAATTTCCTTTTTGATTTCTTCAATGGTCTCTTGGTTATTTATTAGTGTATTGTTTAGCCTCCATTTCTTTGTACATTTTACAGTTTTTTCCCTGTAATTGATATCTAGTCTCATAGTGTTGTGGTCAGAAATGATACTTGATACAATTTCAATTTTCTTAAATTTACCAAGGCTTCATTTGTGACCCAAGATATGATCTATCCTGGAGAGTGTTCCATGAGCACTTGAGAAGAAATTGTATTCTGTTGTTTTTGGATGGAATGTCCTATAAATATCAATTAAGTCCAGCTTGTTTAATGTATCATTTAAAACTTGTGTTTCCTTATCTATTTTCATTTTGGTTGATCTGTCCATTGGTGAAAGTCAGGTGTTAAAATCTTCTACTATTATTATGTTACTGTTGATTTCCCCTTTTATGGCTGTTAGCATTTGCATTATGTATTGAGGTTCTCCTATGTTGGGTGCATAAATATTTACATTTGCTATATCTTCTTTGATTCATCCCTTGATCATCATGTAGTGTCCCTCTTGGTTTCTTGTTTCTTATTTTAAAGTCTATTTTGTTTGATATGAGATTTGCTATTCCATCTTTTTTGATTTCCATTTGCATGGAATACATTTTTCTATTCCCTCACTTTTAGTCTTTATGTGTCTCTAGGTCTGAAGTCAGTCCATTGTAGACAGCATATATGTGTCTTGTTTGTGTATCCATTCAGCCAGTCTATGCCTTTTGGTTGGAACATTTAATCCATTTACATTTAAGGTAGTTATTGATATGTATGCTCCTATAATCATTCTTAATTGCTTTGGGTTTTTTATTGTAGGTTTTTTCTTTCTCTTCTTTTTCCCACCTATAGAAATTCCTTTAGCATTTGTTGGAAAGCTCGTTTTTTGCTGCTGAATTCTCTTAGGTTTTGCTTGTCTGTAAAGGTTTTAATTTCTCTGTCAAATCTGAATGAGATCCTTGCTGAGTAGAGTAATCTTGGTTGTAGGTTTTTCCCTTTCATCACTTTAAATATGTCCTGCCACTCCCTTCTGGCCTGCAGAGTTTCTGCTGAAAGATCATCTGTTAACCTTATGGGGATTCCCTTGTAGGTTATTTGTTGCTTTTCCTTGCCGCTTTTAATGTTTTGTTTTGTTTTGTTTTTGTATTTAATTTTTGGTGGTTTCCTTAACATGTTTCTTGGTATGTTTCTCCTTGGATTTATCATGTATGGGACTCTCTGTGCTTCTTGGACTTGACCAACTATTTCCTTTCCCATGCAAGGGAAGTTTTCAACTATAATGTCTTCAAATATTTTCTCAGTACCTTTCTTTTTCTCTTCTTCTTCTGGGACCCCTATAATGCTAATGTGGGTGTGTTTCATATCATCCCTGAGGTCTCTGAGACTGTCCTCAATTCTTTTCATTCTTTATTCTGCTCTGAGGTAGTTATTTCCACTATTTTATCTTCCAGGTCACTTGTCTGTTCTTCTGCCTCAGTTATTCTGCTACTGATTCCTTCTAGAGAATTTTAAATTTTATTTATTGTCTTGTTCATCATTGTGTGTTTGCTCTGTAGTTCTTCTAGGTCCTTGTTAATCATTTCTCGTATTTTCTCCATTCTGTTTCCAAGATTTTGGATCATCCTTACTATCATTACTTTGAATTCTTTTCCAGGTAGACTGCCTATTTCCTCTTCATTTGTTTGGTCTGATGAGCTTTTACCTTGCTCCTTCATCTGCTGCATATGTCTCTGTCTTCTCATTTTGTTTAACATACTGTGTTTGGGGTCTTCTTTTTGCAGGCTGCAGGTTCATAGTTCCCATTGTTTTTGTTGTCTGTCTCCAGTGAGTAAGTTTGGTTCAGTGGGTTGTGTAGGCTTCCTGGTTGGGGGGTTGGTGCCTGTGTTCTGGTGGATGAGTCTGGATCTGTCTATCTTGTGGGCAGGATCGCATCTAGTGGTGTGTTTTGGGGCGTCTGTGACCTTATGATTTTAGGCAGCCTCTCTGCTAATGGGTGGGGGTTTTTTTTCCTGTCTTGCTCATTGTTTGGCATGGGGTGTCCAGCACTGGAGCTTGCTGGTCATTGATTGGAGCTGGGTCTTAGCGTTGAGATGGAGATCTCTGGGAGAGCTCTCATCAATTGATATTACATGGTGCCAGGAAGTCTCTGGTGGTCAAATGTCCTGAACTCGGCTCTCCTACTTCAGAGGCTCATGCCTGACACTCGGCTGGAGGGCCAAGACGCTGTCAGCCAGGTATGTGGGGAGTTTCTTGCCTTTTGGGAAGTCTGAGGTCTTCTGCCAGTGTTCAGTAGGTGTTCTGTTGCAGTTGTTCTACATGTAGATATATTTTCGATATATTTGTGGGGAGGTAGGTGATTTCCATGTCTTACTCCTCTGCCAGCTTGAAGGTCCTCCTCTTTTCCTATTAATGTTATCAAAGAGTTTCACTTACCTGACATGCAGCAAACCTAATGTTGAGATGCTGGAGGTTTGCAGCAAAGAAAGAGTTTATTCACAAGGCAACTGAGCAGGGAGATGTGAGAACAAATCTCAAGTCTATCTCTGCCAAAGTGGGAAGTGGGGATATTTATGGTTGAAGAGCATAGGGTGGCCAGAGGTGTAAGGGAAGGTGACTGGAGGGAGGGAAATGTGCAACAATTGTCAGTCTGCACAGGACGGACAAGCTTCCTCATGGGACACACGTGCAAAGTCCAGGAGGGTTGGTATGAAACATGCAGGGGAATTTGGGTCCGTGATGTCCAAAGGTCACCTACTGGACAAGCACGTCCATTCTGAGCAGACTCCAATCAGCCATTTTGGTTCCATCCAGTCTCAGCCAGTTTTGTTACAAGCAGAGTGGTTTTTAACAAGCTCTTCCCTTATCTGCTGTTTTGTAAGATAATCTCAAGACTTTCTGTTATTTTCCGGTTTCTGTTAACCTTGTGGGGCATGGTTTCAGGATGTTTTTATTTTTAACTCTATGCGGCATGGTTTCATTAGGGCAGTGCACTTCTGGAATAATTCTGTAAACTCAATACACATGTTCCTTAACTTATGATGAGCTTATGTCCCAGTAAACCCATTGTAATTTGAAAAGTTAATACACCCCTTGTAAGATGAAAGGTAATGCACCTAACCTACTGAACGTCATAGCTTAGCCTCGCCTACCTTAAATGTGCTCAGAACACTTACATTAGCCTACAGTTGGCCATATCATGTAACACAAAGCCTGGTTTATAGTAAAGTGTTGAATATCTCAGGTAATTTATTGAATACTGTACTGAAAGTGAAAAACAGAATGGTTGTCTGGGTACAAAATTGTTGTAAGTTGTTACCCTCATGATTGTGTGGCTGACTGGGAGATGTGGCTCACTGCCATGGCCCAGCATCATGAGAGAGAGGATTGTACAGCATATCACTAGGCTGGGAAAAGATCAAAATTCAAAATTCCAAGCATGGTTTCTGCTGGTGTTGCTTTTGTACCATCATAAAATGGAAAAACCATAAACCAAACCACTGTGAGTCAGGGACCATCTGTGTACAGTTTCCTTGGTCATTTCTTAGAGGATATTTAATTCTTTTACTGCATTAGATCTTCACCTACCTCCACATTAGAATCACCTAGGAAGCTTAAGAAACTATTTGCCCCACTTTTTTTTTTTTTTTTTTTTTTGCCGTACGGGGGCCTCTCACTGTTGTGGCCTCTCCCGTTGTGGAGCACAGGCTCTGGACGCGCAGGCTCAGTGGCCATGGCTCACGGGCCCAGCCGCTCCGCGGCATGTGGGATCTTCCCGGACCGGGGCACAAACCCGTGTGCCCCCCGCATCGGCAGGCGGACTCTCAACCACTGCGCCACCTGGGAAGCGCCTGCCCCACCTTTCACTATTTAAAGCAGAATTCTGGAAGGGTGAGGACTAGGCAGCCATGCTTACAAGTCTTCCCAGGTGATTCTAATTTGAGTCTAGAAGCACTGCTCCACCTACAATTCTGAGTATCCTGACAGGGATTACGTTCTTGTACAATAGAAAAGTCTTGTACAAATGAAAAGTCTTTTCATTATCAGAGTAAATTTCAAGTCACCTAACATTGTTTCCATCTAATACTTAATATCTGCATATGAATGCAGCCAAGTTAATGCAGAATTATTTCTCCTGTATGTACTTATTAATCATAATGGACTTCTGCCTACATTTGAAAAGGCAGCACATATATGGGCAAGTCACATGACTTATTCCATCAAGATCATGCTGAGTGTTTGGTGCAATAACTGTAGGACTTCCTGGGCCAAGTTCTCCAGGTTTTATCTGTGTATGGGTTAGTTCATCATAAAATAGCACACATGAACTGGTCTTCCCTTCCTTAAGATAAAGATTTAAAGACATTCTCACTATTTATAAAGAGAAATATGAGGAACATCAATTTCAAGGAATGTCTCTAAATTTCCTACGACTTTCATTGAAGAGGCAGTGTCAATGTTCAGATGTGGCCCACCTGGGAAAAGTTGACGGCTTGCAGTCAACTCTCCTTTAGCACAAATAGAGGGGCTGCAGATTATGTTTAAATGATCATTCTTTAAACACATACTTATTTTGTGCCAGGCATGCTTCTCACTCCAGGGAACATAGCAGTAAAAAACAAAAGGATAAAAATATTTGTCTTCATGGAGTTTATGTTTCAATATGAGGAAACAGACAATGAACAAAATCTGTGAGTTAAAAAACTTGATGGTTATATATGTTTTGGAGAAAAATGTGCAGGGAAGGGGAATAAGGACAGTTGAAGTGGCAGAGGGTTAATTTTAAATGGGGAGACCAGGAAAGACTTACAGCGAGAAGGTGATATTTTAGGAAAGACTTGGAAGTGAAGCACCTAGCCAGGAAGGTATTATCTGGAGAGCAGCAACTGCAGAGCCTGGTGTTTTCCGATAAAAGCAGCAGGACTGTATTTCTGGAACAGAGGGAGCAAGGGTGAAAGAAGTTCCTGTGGATGGTGGGTTTGGGGGGATTGTGAACTTCTGTTGCTGATGGTGTTGCCAAACAAGTTAGTGCCATTTGAAGGAGAGTCTATAAAGTGTTCCCCATCCAATGAATACTTGGAACAGATAAAGTTTATGGGTCCTCATGAGATCTCATGATTCTTGATAGCTGCAAAGACACACTTTACTCTTACTGGGCAGGTGTCTTCAATTTCCAAACCAGTGGGGGAGAAACAGTGAAAAGTCAAATTCAGTTCCCCCTTATTGAAATATAAACTCCATGCAGGCAAAGAGTTTTACATTTTTTATTCCCTTTTTCCCCAGGAGCTAGAAGTGTACAAAAATGAATATTTGCTACAAAATGAATATTTGTTTAGAGAATCATCATTTAAGCTTACAATTAATCAGTATCCCCTCTATTCTTGTTAAGGATAAGTTAAAGGAAAATGAATCAATTTGTTTAGAGTTAAAAAGAATGATTTGGGGTTGTGATGTTAATACGCCTTTCTTTATAATCATGAAAATATTTTAAAGAGTGAAGACAATTGGTCGTATTACAATTTTGCCACTTAAAAGTCATGTATTTTCAGGAGCAGATATCTCTTCTCTCAGTTACCTGCATGCCCCAATTCCTCAGATTTTACTTTCTCTATTCAAATGTCATCTTCCTTGACCACCTTATCTCAGTGTTCCTTCCCTACCCTTGCCTGTTGCTCTCTATTTCCTTTACTCTGCTTCAGTTTTTCATAATATGGGATATGAGTTAAATTTTGTCCCCACCCCCTAAAATATATGTTGAAGCTCTAACCTTCAATACTTCAGACTGTGACCTTATTTGTAAATAGGTTCTTTGCAGATGTAGCTAAGTTAAGTTTATTGGGGTGGGTCCTAGTCCAGTATGACTGGTGTCCTTATAAAAAGGAGAAATTTGGACACAAACATAGACATATATAAAGGAGTCTGTGAAGAGACACAGGGACAATGCCATGTGAAGATGGAGGATTGGAGTGACACATCTATCAATACAAGCCAAGCATTCCTGGCAAACCCCCAGAAGCTAAGAAAAGGCAAGGGAGATTTCCTTTCAGGTTTCAGAGGAATCATGGCCCTGCAGATACCTCAAGTTTGGATTTCTAACCTCCACAACTATGACAATAAATTTCTGTTGTTTTATGTGACGCAGTTTGTGGCACTTTGTTGCGGCAGCTCTAGAAAACAAATACACCACTTGACGTATGATATACCATTTCTTTGTTGAGTTTCTGCCTGCTCCTACCAGGCTCTTTAAGTTCCATGAGGAAAAGGATGTAATGTATTTTGTTTGCCTTTGTACCCGAGTACTTAGAACAGTGCCTGACACTCAAAAATTTTTGCTGAAAGAATGTAGAGCTAAACTATTTTATTTTTCCCATTCTTTTTTTTTTGTTGTTGTTGGGGGATGGCTGTTATTTGTTCTTTCTAAAGATTGATCCACATCCAGGATTGGAGGGGTAGGAAAATTTTCAATAATTGTAAAAGCATATAGTGGAAATTTTCACTCTATATTTTATTATGGTTCCCTAAAAATATACTCTTTGGTAGGAACTAATTCTCTGTGTGGAGGGTCTTAAACATCTCTGAGCATGTCCAGGAAAGCACTGTGACCAGGATAGAGCCATTGCTTGCCCAGGAGATCCTATTGGGCACTTAGGATTAGGTTATCCTTCATGTGTGTCAGCCTCTTGCCTGCTGATTGTCAAAGGAAGTGGGAGCAGGTTCTGTCTGGATGGCTCCATCTCCTTCCCTTTTGCTCTTAGTGACCTCTGCTGTTGTAAAGCAACACTGCTGCTTGCCAGCAGAGCTGCTCTCTGATTTCTGACCAGGAAAACCATCAATAATAAATCTCATCATTCTGAAAAATAAAAATACCCCCAGGCATCAAAGTCCACAGTGACTTCCGTGGTTTTCTTAGGTTTGAAAGTGGTTTGTGAGAATGTCTTCAGACTTCAGCGTTGCTGACAGAGGCAGGTGGGGGCTGTATGACCTCAAAAGAGAAAAGGAAACTTGATAGATGCATCTTGCACCTTCCCTTGACCACCAGATGTGCCTCCTGCCACAGCTTGCTGCAACTCCAATTATTGAGGTCACGTCAGAGATTTATTTATTTGTTAGTTTTCATTAAAGAAGGTATCCGTGGTTCCATTAATCTTCATCCTTATCTAATTCAACCAAACCACCTCATCTGGCCGACTCATATGAGGAAAAACAATACTGTCCCTTTGTTTAGGTAGGCAATCTAATGTGACTCACAATAAAACATTTTTTAGGTTAATGATCTTAGTGAAGTCCTTCTAATAAGATAGAAGCACGATATTGTAAAATAGGAAGCATAAAAACAAAATGTGTATGTGCATAAATATCCTTTCTAATACATGAGTTTTGGAAAGTCCCAAATTTCATGAACCATTAGCCTGATTTATATTGATGTTATATAATCCTTTCAAAAACAAGATTGTGTAGATGTTGCCATCTACTGTTTGCCTAGATACATACTAGTACATATAATTCACTTTATATAACAATATTCTTCCCTCTAACTGCATTTCTTTTTCTGCAAAGATGATTTTAACCTCAATGCCTTCTTCTTTTGAAGTGATTTATTTACTTACTTACTTTTAAGTACTGTACCCAAAGGGTCATTACAAGAAATTCTTCCACTGACACATTGGAAAACTCCTGAGAAAGTGACCTAATATTCCTTAAATCTTCTCCAATATGTTGACATCATTTTGAAGTTGGAAAAGAGATGCAGTATCTATAATTGAAACTCCACTTTAATAATGCTTTAGTCTCTAATCTAATTCAAAGAGGTTAAGATTACTGGATTGCTGTTAGTTTTATTTTCAGATTCAAATTCAAGACATGTATAAAATAAATATCTGGTTGGTTTTTTTTTCCTGTAAATACATTTAGATGTCAGTGATTGTGTCAGATTCTTTTTATTAGGATAAAATACCAATTAGTTTACTTAACAATTGTTTTTTTGAATTGTTTACTTTGTAGTTTTTTGATGTGTATGTAACACTTTTTAAGTACGCTGTTGATTCAATCTGGAAATAAAGTTTAAAAATTCTGTGCACTTACAGTTCAGACTAATTTTAGTGCTCTGAGATAATACATGGTCTTCAAACATAACTATGACTAGACCCAGTAACAATCATAAGTAAAATCTGTGAACTGTTTTACAGTTTATAAATTTCTTCAAATATTTTAGTTAATTTGGTACTAGTAATAATACTGTGAAGTAATTAGTACAGTAATTGGTTTTTTATAGGTATATTCAGCTTTATGAAGAAAACATACTGAAATATTAGGGGAAAACAGAATTTTTTTTCTGACTCCACTAAATACTATAAAATCTGTTGATACTTTTACAGAAACTAATCCTTTTTTTCAGGAGAATATCCAAGGAAAAAAAAATTATCATTTTTTTCAATGACATAATGACTGGGAAAGAAAAGCCATGAACATATGTAAGCTAGTATTTAGATGTTGAATTTGCACGAGGACCCCAAGTGGGAATAGAAGCATTGTGTTTAATGCAGGCCAATGATCTTTTATATAGAATTGTTCCATGATACTCTTTTTTATTTTTTGTTAGGTTCAGATGTACAGTGTAGTGATTCAATAGTTTTATAAATTATACTCTATTTGAAGTTATATTAAAATAATGGCTATATTTCCCTGTGTTTCTTCTCTATTTTATAGTTTGTACCTCTTAATCCCATACCCTTATCTCGCTCCTCACACCTTACCTCTCCCCATTGGTAACCACTTCTTTGTTCTCTCTGTCTGTGACTTTGTTTCTGTTTTGTTATATATAATCTTTTGCTTCAGTTTTTTAGATTCTTCATATAACTGATAACATACAGTATTTGTCTTTCTGTCTGACTTATTTCACTAAGCATAATACTCTCTAGGTCCAATCACATTGCTGCAAATTTCATTCTTTTTTATGGCTTAGTAATATATATATATATACCACATCTTCTTTATTCATTTATCTATTTATGGACACTTGGGTTGCTTCCATATCTTGGTTATGGTAAATAGGCTGCTGTGAAAATTGGGGTGTTTGTCTCTTTTTGAATTAGTGTTTTCATTTTCTTTGGATATATACCAGCAGTGGAACTGGTATCATATGGTACTTCTATTTATAATTTTGAGGAATTTCCATACTGCTTTCCATAGTAGCTGCAACAATCCCACCTACAGTGTACAAGGGTTCCCTTTTCTTCACATCCTCACCAACATTTGTTATTTATGGACTTTTTGATGACAGCCATTTTGACAGGTGTGAGGTGATATCTCACTGTGGTATTGACTTGCTGTCTCTGATGATTCGCGATGTTGAGCACTTTTTCATGTGTGTGTTGGCCATCTGCATATCTTCCTTGGGAAAATGTCTATGCATGTCTTCTGTCCATTTATTAATTGGGTTGTTGGTTTTTGTGATTTTGGGTTGTATGAACAGTTTATATATTTGGATATTAATCCCTTATCAGACATATCATTTGCAAAGCCTTGGCTGTACAGGAGTCTTTCTGCTAGTCTCCAGTTAGTTTTCAGGGAGAATTATTCCATGTGTAGATGTATCTTTGATGTGTTCTTTGGAAGAGGTGAGTTCTGCATCTTCCTACTCTGCCATCTTGATCCAAGTTCATTACTATAGTAATTTTTTTTTTTCATATTACAGTAATAGTGAAAGAAATCAAGGTATTTGTTGACTATTACATGGCCAAAAGAACTATAAATCTAGTTTTCTTAACTCCAGAGCTTATTCACATTTATTGTTCCTTATGAGTTAGTTTAATTAATTTACATATAGGTAATCAATTTTTTCAACTTTTGCTTATTGAGTGAATAATTTAAAAATGTTTAAAAATAGTCAAGACACAAATTGGCCAATATGGCAGAGTAGAAAGACACTGAGCTCACCTTCTTTCACATGCACACCAAAATCACAACTATCTGCAGAACAACCATCAATGAAGAAGACCGAGACCTACAAATAAAGATCTTCTACAACTAAAGATATAAAAAAGGAACCACAATGAGATGGGTAGGAGGAGTAGACTCACAATACAGTCAATCCCATACCTCTGGGCGGGCAACCTACAAATTGGGGAATAATTACATTACAGAGGTTTTTCTAAAGGAGTGAGAGGCCTGAGCCCCATGTTGGGCTCCCCAGCCTGGGGCTTCTGCAATGGGAAGATGAGCTCTCAGAGTATTTGATTTTGAAGGAGAGTGGAGCTTACATTTAGGATTCCCAGAGGGCTGGGGTAAATAGAGATTTTACTCTTAAAGGGTGCACACAAAATATCACACACTCCAGGACTGAGGGCAGAAGCAGTCATTTGAGAGGAGCCTGTGTCAAACCTATTTGCTGAACTTAGAGAGGCAAAAAGCAACTGCAGCTCACCCTGGGGGCATAGACACTGGTAACAGCCATTTTTGGGAGCTCCTTTTACCACGTGGACACTAGAGTTGGCCAGTGCCATTGCAGCATCCTCCCTCTAGCTCATTAGGCCAAGACCTGGCCCCATCCAAGAGCCTGTAGGCACCAGTGCTAAGACTCTTCAGGCCAAACAGCTAACTTGGTGGGGACACATCATCCATCAACAGACAGGCTACCTTAAGACCCCCTGAGCCCACAGCCTCCTCTGGACATGACCCTGCCCACCAGAGGACCCAGGATGCAGCTGTACACAACACTGGGCAGACACGAGTTCCAGAATTCCTTGGTCCCTGGCCTTGCCTTCTAGGGAGCCTCCTCTAGCCTCTGGACAAGCCTCACCCACCAGAGGGCTGACACCAGACTCAAGAAAACCACAGTCCCACAGCCTGCAGATCCAGCCTACCCATCAGCAGGACAGACCCTTCCCTGGGATCACCTGGGCCCTGGTACTGCCCACTAGAAGGCCAACACAAGTTTTGGGACACCCTGGGCCCATACCCAACTGTGTCAGAAACCACCCCTTCCCCCAATTGATCTGACACCAACTCTGAGAAACCTGGGTCCTACAAGGAGGCTCCAGGACCCAGCTCTGCCTGTCAGTAGTGCAGCACTTGGCTTCACCTACCAGTGGGTAGGCAATAGCACTGGAGTCTTCTTGACCCCAACTCAACCCACTAGTGAACTAACATAAGCCCTGGAGACCCCTGGAGTTCTGAAGTCAGCCATTCATGATGCAGTACCACCAGCAGCAGCCTCTACACAAGGCATGACCTGGAAACAAACCAGACTGGGAGCAACAAAGTCCATGAGACCACCCACATAATCCATCCCCCACAACAGAAGGACCCATGCAGCCCTCATAACAGGAGCCCCTAGAGTAAATAGCTTGGGAGATGAGAGTGGGGTACACTGCTGGGATGCATGGGACATCTCCTGCAAAACGTCACTTCTCCAAGATTGGGAAACATAACCAATCTACTAGATACATCAAAATAAAAACAGCAACTTAGGCAAAATGAAGCAATAGAAGAACGTGTTCCAGACAAAGGAACAAGATAAAACCCCAGAAGAAGAACCAAGTGAAGTGTAGATAAGCAATTTACTCAAGAAGAAATTCAGGGTAGTGATTGTAAAGATGATCAAAGAACTCTGGAGAAGAATGTGTACACAGAATTAGAAGTTACACATTTTTAACAAAGAGTTACAATTATAAAGAAGAACCAGAGATGAATACAGTAACCAAAATGAAAAATACACTAGAAGGAATCAACAGTAGGTTAAATAATACATAAGAATGGATCAGAGAGCTAGAAGACAGAGTAGTGGAAATCACTACTGCTGAACAGAAAAAAGAAAAAAAAAGAAAATAATTGAGGACAGTTTAAGAGACATCTGGAACACTATCAAGTGCACTAATATTCATAATACGATGGATCCTGAAAGAAGAGAGAGAGAAAGGTGTTGAGAGCATATCTGAAGATATAATAGCTGAAAACTTTCCTAACCTGGGAAAGTAAACAGACATCCAAGAAGTCCAGGAAGTCCAGAGAGTCCCATACAGGACTAACCCAAAGATGAACACATCAAGACACATTGTAATTAAAATGGCAAAAATTTAAAGATAAAGAGAGAATAGTAAAAGCAACAAGGGAAAAACAACAGATTATATACAAGAGAACTGTCATAAGTCTATCAGCTGAATATTCAGCAGAAATTTGGCAGGCAAGAAGGCAGTGGCATGATATATTTAAAGTAATAAAAGGGAAAAACCTACAACCAAGATTACTCTACCCAGCATGGTTCTACTTCAGATTTGATGGAGAGATCAAAAGCTTAGCAGACAAGCAAAACCAAAAAAGTACCATAATACTGGCTTTACAAGAAATGTTAAAGGAACTTCTTTAAGCAAAAAAGAAAAGGTCACAACTAGAAAGATGAAAATTATAAAATGAAAAAGCTTATTGGTAAAGGCAAACATATAGTAAAGGTAGGAAATCATCCACACACAAAGCTACTAGGAAGGTTAAAAGACAAAGCAGTAAAATCATCTATATCCACAACAAGCAGTTAAGGGATATATAAAATAATTAGATGTAAAATATGATATCAAAAATAGTACTTGTGAGGGGAAGAGAGTACAAATGCAAGATGTTTAAAATGCATTTGAAACTAATATCAGTAACTTAAAACAATCATGTATACATATAGATTACTATGTAAAAACCTTATGGTACCCACAAAACAAAAGTCTATAATAGATGAACACACAAAAAAGAAAAAGGAATCTGAACATAACACCAAAGATGGTCATCAAATCACAAAAGAAGAGAACAAAAGAAGATGAAAGGAATAAAAGATACCTATGAAAACACCCCAAAACAATTAACACAAGATGGCAATAAGAACCTAAATATCAATAAATATATCCATAAATGTAAATGCAGTAAATGCTCCAATCAAAAGACATAGAGTGGCTGAATAGATATAAAACAAGACCCGTATATATGTTGCCTATAAGAGACTCACTTCAGATCTAAAAACACACAGACTGGAGATTCCCTGGTGGTGCAGTGGTTAAGAATCCATCTGTCAATGCAGGGACACAAGTTTGAGCCCTGGTCAGGGAAGATCCCACATGCCACAGAGCAAATAAGCCTGTGCGCCACAACTACTGAGCCTGCACTTTAGAGCCCATGAGCCACAATTACTGAGCCCCTGAGCCACAACTACTGGAGCCTGCATGCCTAGAGCCCATGCTCTGCAACAAGGGAAACCACCACAATGAGAAGCCCATGCACCACAACAAAGAGTAGTCCCCACTTGCTGCAACTAGAGAAAGCCTATGTGCAGCAACAAAGACCCAATGTAGCCAAAAATAAAATAAATAAATAAATTCTTAAAAAAATAAAGCACACAGACTGAAAGGAAGGGATGGAAAAAGGTATTCTATGCAAATGGAAATCAAAAGAAAGCCAGGATAGCAATACTTAGACGAAATGGACTTTAACGTCTGTTATAAGAGACAAAGAAGGATATTATACAATGATCAAGGGATCAATTCAAGAAGATATAACATCCAACGTAGGTGTAACTAAATTCCTAAAGCAAATATTAACAAGCATAATGGGAGATATTAACAGTGACACAATAATAGTAGGGGACTTCAACACTCCACTTACATCAATGGACAGATCATCCAGACAGAAAAATCAATAAGGCTGTAAATGACACTTTAGACCAGATAGACTTACTAGATATATGTATAAAATATTCCATCTGGAAGCAGCAGAATACATAGTCTTTTCAAGTGCACATGGAACATTTTCCAGGATATATCACATACTAGGCCACAAATAAACCTTGGTAAATTTAAGAAAATTGAAATCATATCAAACATCTTTTCCAAAACACAATGCTATGAGACTAGAAAACAACTATGAAACAAACACTTGGAGGCTAAACAATATGCTACTAAGGAATCAATGGATCACTGAAGAAATCAAAGAGGAAATAAAAAAACACCTGGATACAAATGAAAACAAAAACACAGCAATCCAAAATCTATGGGATGCAGCAAAAGCAGTTCTAAGAGGGAAGTTTATAGCAACACAAGTTTACCTCAGGAAACATGAAAAACTCAAATAAACAACCCAAACTTAGACCTAAAGGAACTAGAAAAAGAAGAATAAGCAAATCCTAAAATTAATAGAAGGAAAGAAATCATAAAGATCAGAGCAGAAATAGAGACTAAGAAAACAGTAGAAAAGATCAATGAAACTAAGAGCTGGTTCTTTGAAAAGACAAACAAAATTGATAAACCTTTAGCCGGATTCATCAAGAAAAAAAAAAAAAAGAGAGGACCCAAATCAATAAAATCACAAATGAAAAAGGAGAAGTTATGACTGACACCACAGAAATACAAAAGATCATAGGAGACTACTGCAAACAACTGTATGCCAATAAAATGGACAACCTAGAAGAAATGGACAAATTATGTATAATCTACCAAGACTGAAGCAGGAAGAAATAGAAAATATGAACTGACCAATTACCAGTAATAAAAATTGAATCAATAATTTAAGAACTGCCCCCCAAAAATGTTCAGGACCAGATAGCTTTACAATGAATTCTATTAAACATTTAGAGAAGATTTAACAACTATTCATCTCAAACTGTTCCAAAAAATTGCAGAAGAAGGAATGTCTCTGAACTTATTCTATGAGTTCAGCCTCACCCTGATATCAAAACCAGACTAAGATATCACACAGACACAAAAAATTATAGGCCAATATCACTGATGAACATAGATGCAAAAATCCTCAACATTATATTAGCAAATTTAAATCAACAATACATTAAAAGTATCATACACCATGATCTAGTGGGATTTATCCCAAGGATGTAAGTATTTTTCAATATCTGCCAGTCAGTCAATCACCACATTAACAAACTGAAGAATAAAAACCCTATGATCATCTCAGTAGATGCAGAAAAAGCTTTTGACAAAATTCAACACTCATTTATGATAAAAACTCTCCAGAAAGTGGGTATAGAGGAAACATACTTCAACATAATAAAGGCCCACAGCTAACAATCATACTCGTTATACTTATCAAGCAGAAATTTTTTTTTTCTAAGATCAGGAACAAGACAAGGATAGCCATACTCACCACATTAATTCAACACAGTATTGGAACTCCTAGCCACATTAATCAGACAAGAAAAAGGAATAAAAAGAATCCAAATTGGAAAAGAAGAAGTAAAACCATCACTGCAGATGATGTGAACGATACATAGAAAATCCTAAAGACACTACCAGAAAACTACTAGAGTTCAGCAATGAATTTGGTAAAGTTTCAGGTTATAAAATTAACATACAGAAATCTGTTGCATTTCTATGCACTAACAATAAACTATCAGAAAGAGAAATTAAGGAGACAATCTCATTTACCACTGCATCAAAAAGAATAAAATACTTATGTATAAACCTACCTAAGGAGGTAAAAATCTGTACTCAGAAAACTGTAAAACACTGATGAATGAAACAGAAGATGACACGAACAGATGGAAAGATATACCATGTTCATAAATTGGAAGATTTAATGTTGTTAAAATGACCATGGTACCCAAGACAATCTACAGATTCAATCCAATTCCTATCAAAATAACAATGGCATTTGTCACAGGACTAAAACAAATAGTTTTAAAATTTGTATGGAAACACAAAAGACCCTGAATAGCCAAAACAATCTTGAGAAAAAAGATCAAAGCTGGAGGTATCCTGCTCACTGATTTCAAACAATATCACAAAGCTACAATAATCAAAACATTATGGTACTGGCACAAAAAATAGACACATAGACCAATGGAACAGAATGATCAATTAATATATGACAAAGAAGGCAAGAATATACAATACAGAAAAGACAGTCTCTTCAATAAGTGGTGCTGGGAAAACTGGACAGCCACATGTAAAAGAATGACATCAGAACATTTCTCACACCATATACAAAAATAAATTCAAAATGGATTAAAGACCTAAATATAAGACCAGAAACCATAAAACTCCTAGAAGAAAACACAGAACACTTTTTCACATAAATGGTAGCAATATATTTTTTAGATCTGACTCCTAAAGAAAAGGAGATAAAAACAAAAATAAATTGATGTGACCTAATTAGACACAAAAGCTTTTGTACAGCACAGAAAACCATGGACAAAATGAAAAGACAAGCTACTGAATGGGAGAAAATATTTGCAAAAGTGGTTAATACCCAAAATATATAAATAGATCATACAACTCAACATCAAAAACACAAACAACCCAATTAAAAAATGGGCAGAGGACCTGAATATACATTTTTCCACAGAAGACATGCAGTTGGCCAACAGGCACATGAAAAGATGCTAAACATCAGTAATCATCAGAGAAATGTAAATTAAAACGAGAATGAGATTTCACCTCACACCTGTTAGCATGACTATTGTCAAAAAGACCACAAATAAAAATGTTGGTGAGGATGTGGAGAAATGGGAATAGTCATACACTGTTTCTGGGGATATAAATTGGTGTAGTCACTGTAGAAAATGGTATGGCGGTTTCTTAAAAAACTAAAACTAGAACTACTGTATGACCCAGCAATTCCAATCCTGGGCATGTATTTGAAAAAAAATGGAAACACTAATTTGAAAAGATACATACACTTCAATGTTCACAGCAGCATTCTTTATAATTTCCTGGGTAAGAAGCAACCTAAGTGTCCATCAACAGATGAATGGATAAGGAAGATGTGGTATATATATACAATGGAATATTACTCAGCCAAAAAAGAATGAAAGTTTGCCATTTGAGTCTACATGAATGGGCTTGGAGGGTATTAGGTTTAGTGAAATAAGTTTGTCAAAGACAGACAAATACTGTATGATATCACTTAAATGTGGAAACTAAAAAGTTAAGTAAGCTAGTGAATATAACAAAACAGAAACAGACTCACAGATACAGACAACAAACTAGTGGTTACCAGTGGGGAGAGGGAAAGGGTGTGGGGCAAGATAGAGGTAGTGGATAAGAGATACAAACTATTATATATAAAATAAATAAGCTACAAGGATATATTGTACAACACAGGGAACATAGCCAATACTTTATAATACTATAAATGGAGTATAACCTTTAAATATTGTGAATCACTATGTTGTACACCTGTAACATATATTTTTTTACATCAACTATACCTCAATAAAAAAAAGAATATAATCCATCTTAAGAAAAAAAAAAGCAACCAGATTACCATGCATAGAAAGATAGTTAAATGAATTTGATTTTTTCCATTATGGAGTATTATGTTGCTTGTATGATCAAATTTTTATAAAATTTACAGGAGCAATAACAACAAAAAAACAGATTTATTCTTCAGATTCACACGTGCTTGCTAAGTATCTTTTAAATATTTCCTTTTAAGCATTCTTTTCCTTTCAAGGTATTTTCTTTCTCTCTGAAAAATTGAGAAAAAAATCAAATTGGCAATTTCTGAAAAAGAAGAGACAAAAGTATGTGAAATACATTTTGGTTTCAGATTCTCTATAAATGCCATTCTGAAATTTTTCCTTTCCTTAAACTTTCAGCTATCACTCACTTTCTACAAATGAAAGAATTATATTTCCTCCTATGTAGACTTCCAACTGAAGATTTTACTATTTAGAAATGCTAAATATATGATATCAAACATCACTCCTAAAAACTCTAAAACACCTGTGCCCTCATAAAATCGATTGACAATTTGATTTTTGCTGTAAGTGGTCAAATAAATTTCCCACTCAGATGGGACAATTTTAGAGACAAAGAAATTATACGAATAGTGCTTCTTTAATCTGAATGGCTCCTGACAGTCTCACTAATGAAAAGAGAAAAGGGTTATTGAAGCTTCCTCACCTTATATTTATGCATCTATTTATGGTTTCTTAGGTGCTGAATTTTTTAAAAGTCTGGATTCCTTCCCATCTTGCCTTTGTGGTTGAGGGTATGGACTCTGGGCACAGGCTATTGGAGTTCATATCCTGGTTGTGCCACTTACTAGCTGTGTGAGGCTTCCACAAGACACTTAAGATTTCGGTGCCTCAGTTGCCCCCTCTGTAAAACGGTGATAGTAATGGTGTTACCTCATTGGTTTTGGTAATTAATGAGTTACTATCTGTAAAGCACTTAGAAGTTCACTCTAAGAACTATTTAAATCTATCTTATTTTATTCATTACAATAATGTAGCAGTGCTAAATATTTTTTAAATCCTTAAAGTTTTTGTTGTAATTACACACTTTTACAACTGGAGTGGAGGAAGCAGTGTGGATACTCCAGCTTCATCTAGGTCACAGTTCCAAAGTAAAGAGACTGATATACACTGTGCTGTGTAGGCACATGGGCCCTCATTGAAGAAGCTCGGTTAATGAGCAGAGGAAAGAAGTTTTTAAAAATTTTTATTTCTTTTTCTAAAACATGTTTGCTTAATTAAAGACATATTACTTTAAAATTTATGATACCATCAGAAATTTATTTATTGTGTTGTAACATAAAACACACCAATGGACAGGCGATATATACCATTTAGATTATTATCTGTCATCCTTTATAATAGCCAGTATACAATGGAAACTAAAGTCTTCAAATGATCTTGGGCCCTATTATTTGAGAATCTAAAGTCATTATGGTTTTTAAAAATATATTTGTATATAGATTACAATTATATCTCTTTTGCAGACAAAATTATTCATAAGTCATCTAGACTTAAGTAGAAGGTACAACTTATCTTTAATTCTGTCTACTATCTAGGAGGCAATGTGGTACGAATATCAAGTTAATTTTGTTAATCTTAAATGACTCCCCTAGAATGATTCTTAACAAACCCGAAACAAGACTAGATAATACAGATTACATTCTAAATCAGGAATGTGGTTAGAGAACACTAAAGTGTTTGGTGTGTAAATTGTGTGAAGGGCTCTAACTTTATCTGAAAAAAAATTATGAATATAAATAATTACTTATGGGTGGAGATGTCTGACAGTAGATGTTTTCAGTCCTTTATCTAATAGAAAGAAGGCACTGTGGCTATGGTGATTGACAGGAGTATAGAGGATATCACCAGAAACTAGGTCATCATAAAAATTTGATTTGGTACAGCATAAGAGAGAATTTGTTCTTTGGCAATACATACTTAATTCTCATAATAGAAATGTAACATTTTTTCCTAGATAATAAATTCCATTTTTCTCATATATCATTCATTCATTCAACAAATGTATACTGATCTCTTGTAATGAAATAGGCAGTGTTCCAGGTGCTCAAGTTACAAAATAGAATCCAACTTCTAGGATGTGAACCCTCTGCTATGTGAAACTCTAGGAATTCACAGCTTAGGTGGGAGATATAAAAACAGATAAAATACAGTAAAACTTGATGAGCACTATATAGTTATATGAAAGCCAGAGGATAGAGTGACTAACTGTACATAAATTAAATAAGATATCATCAAATAAAGAAAGATCAAATAAATACAATTGAAAGAACTGCTTTTTGAAGAAAGAATGCCAACAATTTATTCATTTCTCTATGCCCCCATTTTCATATTTTTAATTTTATGTTGGAGTATAGTTGATTTACAATGTTGTGCTAGTTTCAGGTGTACAGCAAAGTGATTCAGTTATACATATACCTATATTCATTCTTTTTCAGATTCTTTCCCCATGTAGATTATCACAGAATATTGAGTAGCATTCCCTGTGCTCTATAGTAGGTCTTTGTTGATTATCCATTTTATAGATAGTAGTGTGTAGATGTCAATCCCCAACTCCTAATGTATCCCTCCTCCACATGGGAGACAGGGTGTGGTGTGGACGCTGCTGAGTGGAAGAGAGCACAGCCCGGCCATCAGACCTACTTCCTCATCTTGCTGATTATCTATTTTTATGGGTTTACAACTTTTCTAAGAACTTTTGTATACAAAGGAACTTTTTTTTTTTTAAAGTAATTTCCCCTTTATATTTAATCCAAAGAAGGATCTCGGGCAATTTGGGGTTTTTGGTTTTGGCCTCGTTTCTAAGCCTTTTTTCCTCTTTGTTGACTTTGGTGTTTGGGCACCCCCACTGCTTCGGACTCCTGAGGACCTTCTGGGCACCCACATTAATGAGGCAGCCACCTGGCGAGTCTGATTTGGCTGTCAGCGACGCACTGCTCCCATCCTTCTCTACTGTCGCGTCCGGCCCCCAGGGAAGGGGGAAGACACTGCGTCCAGCAGGTGTCCTAAATAACCGTGGGTGGGGGAGCTCTCCCACGTGAAGTGACTTCCCCCCCCGGGGCTTCCCGTCTGCCCCTACGACCTGGCGGCCGCGACCGTGGCCACCGACCTGCAGAGTGGCAGAGTCAGCGCGGCTTGCGACAGAGCAACCCGGCTCTCCTACCCTGGAGGGAGACGGAGGAATTCAGTGATCTCCTGGACCTGGACTTTAATCTCTCCAACTCGCTGTCCCATCATGAGCCAGTGGTTTCCACCGTGTCGTCGGCATCAGCCTCATCCTCATCCTCCCCTTCGAGCAGCGGTCCTGCCTGTGCACCCTCCACCTGCAGCTTCAGCTGTCCAGACCAGGCTGGGGGCAACCCAGGCTTGGAGCCAGGCAGCAAGGGCGGTGGCCTGCTCCATGGCCGGGAATCTGCACCCCCTGCAACAGCTCCCTTCAACCTGGCAGACATCAACCACGTGAACCCCTCTGGCTGCTGCGTGGCTGAGCTCCTGTGGCCCGAATTGGACCCAGTGTACACTCCATGGTAGCAGCCGCAGCCGCCAGGTTGCTTGATGAGCACCTTGATGGGCAAGTTTGTGTTGAAGGCGTTGCTGAGTGCCCCTGATCATCGGTGTTAGCAAAGGCAGCCTGGATGGCAGCCACTTGGTGGTGGCGGCACCCTACAGTGCCCAAGATCAAGCGTGAGGCTGTCTCCTCATGCATCCTGTCGGCCTGACCCGAGAGGCCCACTTGGTCACTAGACCCCCTCTCATCAATGGCCACCGGCTGCTGGTGCATGACTTTCCCCTGGGGTCACAGCTCCCCAGCAGGAGTACCCCAACCCTGGGTGCCGAGGAACTGCTGAGCAGCAGTCATCCTGCCCTGCCGCTACCCCAGGCTTCCATCCCCACCCAACTACCCTCCCTTCCTGCCCTACCAGATGCAGCCACAGGTCCCACCGCTCCATTACCAAGAGCCCATGCCACCCAGTTCCTGCATGTGGGAGGAACCTGAGCCAAAGAGGGAAGAACGTCGTGGCCTCAGAAAAGGATGGCCACTCACACCTGGGATTATGCAGGCTGCGGCAAAACCTACAGGAAGAGTTCTCTTCTCAAGGCACACACCTGTGAGCCCACCCAGGTGAGAAACCTTACCACAGTGACTGGGACGGCCGTGAGTAGAAATCTGCCCTCTGAGATGAACTGACCAGGCACAACCGCCAACACACCGGGCACCGCCCCTTCCGGTGCCAGAAGTGCGACCCAGCATTTGTGAGTTTGGACCACTTTGCCTTACACGTGAAGAGGCACTTTTAAATCTCAAAACAGTGGGTATGACCCACCTTGCCAGAAGATAATTCAGTATTTTTTACCTTTCACACTGTCTTTCTGGTGAGGGAAGGAACCCAGCTGGAAAGCACTACAATCATGGTCAAGTTCCCAACGAGTGAATTTGTGAATGGATAATCAGGAGACCTGAGGAAACCAAACGACAAAGAACAGATGGGGTCTGTGACTGGATCTTCTATCATTCCAATTCTAAATCCAACTTGAATATATATTCCTGGACTTCGAAAACACCAAGGGGGCGACTGGAAGTGGTGGATATCAAGGTATAAATTAGATCAGTGAGTGTGGGGGAGGGAAGACCAGAAAGCCTTGAATTGTTTCAATGCAATATAAGCATAAAGATCACCTTGTATTCTCTTCTAAAAGCCGTTACTATGATCTTAGAAGAAGAAGAAGAAAATCAGGTACAGAAAATGAGTTTTAATAGCCTAAACAATGGTGCTTGGTGAGTCTTGGTTCTAAAGGTGCCAAATGAGGCCAAAATTTTCAAACTGCTGCATACTTTGATGAGAAAATCTATTTTTGTCTTCGAGTCTACATTTATAACCTAAGCCAGGTAAATGCGCCTGGTTTACTTTAACCTTTTTAGGCAGAGAGTCTTTTATGCACTGTGGTTTCAGTTGGGCAATAATTTGTACAATGGTTTATCTCCAAATACGCCTTAAGCAGAATTTTTTTATATATAGTTCCTTGTCTTAATAAACATGTAATATAAATTTTAAAAAAATGATCTCACTGCAATTTATGTCAAAATGTTCTGCCTATATTTTCCTCTAAGAGTTTTATAGTATCTGGTCTTACATTTAGGTCTTTAATCCATTTTGAGTTTATTTTTATGTATGGAGTTAGAGAATGTTCTAATTTCATTCTTTTACATGTAGCTGTCCAGTTTTTCCAGCACCACTTATTGAAGAGACTGTCTTTTCTCCATTGTATATTCTTTTCTCCTTTGTTGTAGATTAATTGACCATAGGTGAGTGGGTTTATTTCTGGGCTTTCTACCCCCTTCCATTAATCGATATTTCTGTCCCTGTGCCAGTACCATACTGTTTTGATTACTGTAGCTTTATAGTAGAGTCTGAAGTCAGGGAGCCTGATGCTTCCAGCTCCATTTTTCTTTCTCAGGATTGCTTTGTCTATTCAGGGTCTTTTTTGTTTCCATACAAATTGTAAAATTTTTTGTTCTAGTTCTGTGAAAAATTCTGTTGGTAATTTGATAGGGATTGCATTGAATCTGTAGATTGCCTTGGGTAGTATAGTCATTTTGATGATATTGATTCTTCCAATCCAAGAACATGGTATATCTTTCCATCTGTTTGTGTCATCTTTGATTTTTTTCATCAGTGTCTTATAGTTTTCAGAGTACAGGTCTTTTGCTTCCTTAGGTAGGTTTATTCATAGGTATTTTATTCTTTTTGTTGCAATGGTAAATGGTATTTGTTTCCTTAATTTCTCTTTCTGATCTTTCGTTGTTAATGTATAGAAATGCAAGAGATTCCTCTGTGTTAATTTTGTATCCTGCAACTTTACTGAATTCATTGATGAGCTCTAGTAGTTTTCTGGTAGCATCTTTAGAATTCTCTATGTATCATGTCATCTGTAAACAGTGACAGTTTTACTTCTTTTCCAATTTGGAACCTTTTTATTTCTTTCTCTTCTCTGATTGACATGGTTAGGACTTCCCAAACTATGTTGAATAAAATGGTAAGTGTGGACATCCTTGTCTTTTTCCTGATCTTAGAGGAAAGAGTTCAGCTTTTCACCACTGAGTATGATGTTAACTGTGGGTTTGTCATATATTGCCTTTATTATGTTGAGGTAGGGAACTTACATATGCCCACTTTATGGAGAGTTTTTATCAAAAATGCATGTTGAATTTTGGCAAAAGCTTTTTCTGAATCTATTGAGATGGTCATATGGTTTTTATTCTTCAATTTGTTAATGTGATGTATTACACTGATTGATTTGTGGATATTGAAAAATCCTTGCATCCCTGGGATAAATCCTACTTGATCATGGTGTATGATCCTTTTACTATATTGTTGGATTGGTTTGCTAGTATTTTGTTGAGGATTTTTGCATCTACGTTCATCAGTGATATTGCCCCGTAAATTTCCTTTTTTTTTTCTGGCATTTTTGTCTGGTTTTGGTATCAGGGTGATGGTGGACTCATAGAAAGAGTTTGAAAATGTTCCTTTTTCTGCAATTTTTTGAAATAGTTTCAGAAGTATAGGTGTTAACTCTTCTCTAAATGTTTGATAGAATTTGCCTGTGAAGCCATTTGTTCCTGGACTTTTGTTTGTTGGGCGTTTTAAAATCACAGTTTCAATCTCAGTACTTGTGATTGGTTTGTTCATATTTTCTATTTCTTCCTGATTCAATCTTGGAAGATTGTACCTTTGTAAGAATTTGTCCATTTCTTCTAGGTTGTCCATTTTATTGGCATATAGTTGCTTGTAGTAGCCTCTTATGACCCTTTATATTTCTGGGGTGTCTTGTAACTTCTCCTTTTTCATTTCTAATTTTATTGATTTGAGCACTATTCCTTTTTTTCTTGATGAGGCTGGCTAAAGGTTTATCAATTTTGTGTATCTTTTCAAAGAACCAGGTTTTAGTTTCATTGATCTTTTCTATTGTTTTCTTCGTCTCTATTTCATTTATTTCTGTTCTCATCATTATGATTTATTTCCTTCTACTAACTCTGGGTTTTGTTTGTTCTTCTTTCTCTAGTTGCTTTAGGTGTATGGCTAGGTTGTTTATTTGAGATTTTTCTTATTTCCTGAGGTAATATTGTATTGCTATAAACTTTCCTCTTAGAACTGTTTTTGCTTTGTCCTAAAGGTTTTGGATCATCATGTGTTTTTTTTCATTTGTTTCTAGGTATTTTTTATTTCTTCTTTGATTGCTTCAGTGATCTATTGGTTGCTTAGTAACATGTTGTTTAGCCTACACATGTTTGTGTTTTTTACAGTTTTTTTTTCTTGTATGAGATTTCTAATCTCAGAGCATTTTTGGTCAGGAAAGATGGTTGATATGACTTCAATTTTCTTAAATTTACTTATGCTAGCTTTGTGGCTTAGGATGTGGTCTATCCTGGAGAACGTTCCATATTCACTTGAAAAGAATGTATATTCTGCTGCTTTCAGATGGAATGCTCTATAAATATCAATTAATTCCAACTGATCTAATGTGTCATTTTTTAAATTTTTTTTTTTTGCGGTACGCGGGCCTCTCACTGTTGTGGCCTCTCCCGTTGTGGAGCACAGGCTCCAGATGCGCAGGCTCAGCGGCCATGGCTCATGGGCCCAGCCGCTCTGTGGCATGTGGGATCTCCCCAGACTGGTGCACGAACCCGTGTCCCCTGCATCGGCAGGTGGACTCTCAACCACTCTGCCACCAGGAAAGCCCTAATGTGTCATTTAAGACCTGTGTTTCCTTATTGATTTTCTGTCTGGATTGTCTGTCCATTGATGAAAGTGGGGTGGTAAACTCTCCCACTATTTTTGTGTCACTGTCAGTTTCCCCTTTTATGGCTGTTAGCATTTGCCTTATATTTTGAGGTGCTCTTATGTTGCGTGCATATATATTTACAATTGTTATATCTTCTTCTTGGATTGATCCCTTGATCTTTATGTGGTGTCCTTCTTTGCCTCTTATAACAGTCTTTATTTTAAAGCTTATTTTTTTCTGATATGAGTGCTGCTACTCCAGCTTTCTTTCGATTTCCATTTTCCTAAAATACCTTTTTCCATCCCCTCACTTTCAGTCTGTATGTGTCCCTAGAGATGAAGTTGTTCTCTTCTAGACAGCATATAGATGGGTCTTATTTTTGTATCCATTCAGCCAGTCTATGTCTTTTGGTTGGAGCATTTAATCCATTTACATTTAAGGTAATTATCAATATGTATGTTCTTATTACCATTTTGTTAATTGTTTTGGATTTGTTTTTGTAGGTTTTTCCCCTTTCTCTTTTAGTCTATTGTCTTGTGATTTGATGTCTGTCTTTAGTGTTGTGTTTGGGTTGCTTTTTCTTTTTTGTGTGTGTATCTATTGTAGATTTTTGGTTTAAGGTTACCATGAAGTTTTGATAGAGCAGTCTATATACATACAACATTGTTTTAAGTTGCTGGTCTCTTAATTTCATGTGCATTTCCAACATCCTGCATTTGCACTCTCCTCTTCTCACAATTGCTGGTTTTGATATCGTATTTATGTGTGGATGATTTCTTACCTTTACTGTATGTTTGCCTTTACTGGTGAGCTTTACCATTTATAATTTTCTTGTTTCTAGTTGTGGGCTTTTCTTTTCTGCCTAGAGAAGTTCCTTTAGCATTTGCTGTAAAGCTGCTTTGGTGGTGCTGAATTTGCTTAGCTTTTGCTTGTCTGTAAAATTTTGATTTCTCTGTCAAATCTGAATGAGAGCCTTGCTGTGGAGTACTCTTTGTTGTAGGTTTTTCCCTTTCATCACGTTAAATATATTGTGCCACTCCCTTTGGCCTGCAGAGTTTCTGCTGAGAAATCAGCTGATAGCCTTATGGGGAATCCCTTGTATGTTATTTGTTGCTTTTCTCTTGCTGCTTTTAATATTTTCTGTTTTTTGTCAATTTGATTAATATATGTCTTGGTGTGTTCCTCCTTGGGTTTGTCCTGTATGGGACTGTCTATGCTTCCTGGACTTGAGTGAGTGTTTCCTTTCCCATGTTAGGGAAATTTTCATTTATTATCTCTTCAGATATTTTCTCAGGACCTTTCACTCTCTCTTTTCCTTGTGGGGCCCCTATAATGTGAATGTTGGTGTGTTTAATGTTGTCCTAGAAATCTCTTAGACTGTCCTCATTTCTTTTTTCTTTATTCTGTTCCACAGCAGTGATTTCCACCAATATGTCTTCTAGCTCACTTATTCGTTGTTCTGCCTCAGTTATTCTGCTATTGATTCCTTCTAGCATATTTTTTCATTTCAGTTATTGTATTGTTCATCTCTGTTTGTTTGTTCTTTAAATCTACTAGCTCTTTGTTAAACATTTCTTATATCTTCTCCATCTGTGCCTCCATTCTTTTTCTGAGATCTTGGATCATCTTTACTATCATTATTCTGAATTCTTTTTCAGGCAGATTGCTTACCTCCACTTCACATCGGTGTTCTTCTGGGGTTTTATCTTGTTCCTTCACCTGGAACATATTTCTCTGCTGTCTCATTTTGTCTAGTTTTCTGTGTCATGGTCTCTATTCTGCAGGATGCTGAATTGTAGTTCTTCTTGCTTCTGGTGTCTTCCCCTTCATGGGTGAAGTTGGTCCAGGGGCTTGTGCAGGCTTCCTGGTAGGAGGGACTGGTGCTCACTGGTGAGTGGAGCTGGGTCTTGTCCCTCTGGTGGGCAGGGCTGTGTCAAGGGGTGTGTCTAGAGGTGGCTGTGGGCTCAGGAGGACTTTATGCAGCCTGCCTGATGGGTGGTGCTCTGTTCCCACCATGTTGCTTGTTTGGCCTGAGGTGCCCCAGCCCTGGACCTTGCAGGCTGTTGAGTGGGACCAGGTCTTGGTGCCAAAATGGTGACCTACAGAAGTGATCATGCCTAGGAATATTCGCTAGGGGCTTCAACCTCCAGTGTCCTTGCCTCCCACAGTGGGCCATAGCTGACTCCCTCCTCCCCTGGAGACACTCCAAAACCTACAGTTAGGTTTGGCCCAGGGTCCTATGGTGTCCCTGCTTTGCCCTGGGTCCCAGTCCATGTGAAAATTGTGTGAACCCTCCAATAGTTGAGTCTCTGTTTCCCCCTGTCCTGTGGAGCTCCTGAACTGAAGCCCTGCTGGCCTTCAATGTCAAATGCTCTGAGGAATCCTCCTCCTGATGCCAGACCCCAGGCTTGGGAGCCTGATGTTGGGCTCAGAATTCTCACTTCTGTGGGAGAACCTTTGCAATATAATTATTTTCCACTTTGTGGGTCACCCACCTGGCAGGCATGGAATTTGATTATATTGCAAAAGTGCCCCTGCCTTCTGTCTCATTGTGGCTTCTTCTTTTTCTATGGATGTAGAATATCTTTTTTGGTAGGTTCCAGTCATTTTTTGTTGATGGCTGTTCAGCAGTTCGTTGCGATTTTGCTTTCATGAGAGGAAGCGAGCTCAAGTTGTTCTACTCTGACAACTTGTCTCCAATCATTAAAGTTATAAATGCCCATGGTTTAAAGAGTTAAACAGTTCTTTGTTCTACCTCTTTTTCTCCTCCAAAGACATCCATTCTAAATTTCTTTAGCTATATCTTTTGTTTGTACTCAATATGTCTAAAAATTGTACTTAAATTACTATTTATTCCTCTGTAATTGTTTGGCATTAACTACTGACTTCTCACATTGGATAAATGAGGATTTAGCTCTTTTTCCTCCCTCCTCCCTGAATGCACATGCACACTTTCAATTTTCCTAATCATCTTAATAAAGTATTGCGATTTTAGTAGAACAAATATTTAGTCTTTACATTGTGAATGTAATTCACAATTGTAAAGCTATCCACAATTGAGCCATGTAGTATTATTATATGATAATTTTTCCTTGCTCATATAATTTTTTCTTTTCCATGGAGTTGATAGGCATAGAGTAGTATAATTAAACAGTTAGTTTAGAAATCCTACTAGAAGATTAAAGGAAGAAAGGGAATTTTAAGGGAGTTTGGAAGACTGTTGTAAGCCAGTGACCACTTAAGAAAATAATCCAGTAGCCTAGCAAAAATTTATTTTACCTTGAAGGAAGACCAGGTGCATTTAAGCACCAGGCACACTCAAGCCACAAACCCTGATAATTAAAACACATGACAATAGATATGGGGTCTGAATCTTGTTACATGAAGTCAGGGAGTTAATGGTCCTCGAAGAGTAGAATCTCTGCATGTAACCAAGACAGGAATACAGGTGAAAGGGGAAAGAAACTAGGTGAAAGGGGACATTATACAAAAACCTGGGATGGGGCTTCCCTGGTGGCGCAGTGGTTGGGAGTCCGCCTGCCGATGCAGGGGACACGGGTACGTGCCCCGGTCCGGGAAGATCCCACATGCCGTGGAGCGGCTGGGGCCGTGAGCCATGGCCGCTGAGCCTGCGCGTCTGGAGCCTGTGCTCCGCAACGGGAGGCCACAACAGTGAGAGGCCCGCATACCGCAAAAAAAAAAAAAAAAAAAAAAAAAAAAACCTGGGATGAATCACCATATTTTAGTATACGTTACCACCATTTTGTTAATATACCTATGATTTAAATAGCACCATGATAGTCCCCTGTTATACGATATAGGGTCAAAGGAGGAACTAATGACATAAGCCTTGATGTCTACCCAAAAATGAGGAAAAAGGGAGTCTTATCTCCTCCCAATTTTCTTTGATTTTAAAAATGTAACGCTCTTTGTTCTTAGGGCTGTGTTCCCTTGCCTACCTGCTTGTATCTCTCACAAGCATCCCTCGCTAATAAACTCATTTTTTGCCTGTCACTTTACCTCTTGCTGAATTCTCTCTGTACCGAGACAAAAGAACCTGACCTTCAGTAAGTCCTGTGGCCAGGTGTACAGTTTCAATCAAAAGACTGTGGGTTTGAGTTCCCTTCTACGTCAGAGACTGTGGGTTCAAGTCCCAATCTGAAGTGCAGCTGGCTTCAAGTCCTATCCAAGGTGTGTGGTTTCAGAGTTAATAATTGTCTTTTTTTCCTAGTTGCTTAATATCCCATATATATATATTAGAAATTCAACCTCAATTATTTCCCAACATTCATGTACAAGAGGTATTTTATTAACTTATTCTTCTTGTAAATTATTTCTTGGGCTTTTGTCCTGAACATATCTGATAGTACTTTACTGCTTATAAAAGTAAAGTACTATCATATATGTCATTCAGCTGTCATTCTGAGATTTCACCTTATCAGTTTCCTGGGGATTCCCTTTACTCTCCACCATTTGGATCTCCTGTTACTTGGTTTTATGGTTTTCCTCTGTATTGGTTTCCTATTTCGGAGAAACACATCTTTCATCAGTTTTTTGAGAAAAGTATATGAGTGGTATGTGAAACATGTCTTCATTTTGCTCTTCACTTGATTGTTAGTTTTGACTCAGTATAGAATTATGGGTTAGACAATTTCCCACATGATTCTGAAATTCTTTCTCCATTGTTTTCTAAGTTCCAGTGATGTTATTAAGAAGTCTGAGTTCATTCTGATTCCTCAACCATGGTATGTGCTAGCATTCTGAAATTTTATGACGGTGAGTCTTGTATCAATTGTAATCTACTTAGCTAGGTATACAGAGTACCATTTCATTCTGGAAACTCATGCCCTTCAATTCTGGGAAATAAATATTTTTGAAGGTTTATTTCCCTCTACTTTCTCTCATCTTTTTCAGAATCTTTTATTATTCATATGTTGAACCTCCTGGATTAGTCATCTTTTTCTTTTTTAATCCCTTCTATCTTATTTTCCATTTCTTTGTTTTATTTCTCTTATTTTTGGAAAGTTCTATGTGGTACACTGCATTGTTTCCTGGTTTTCCTCACTAATTATGTGGGAATAGCTCTCTGAGTTTTGTTAAATGTTTGGTACAATTTTTCTTACTGCTTTATTCCACCCAGATCTTTTTTCTTTTGTCCCCATTTCCATTTTCTTTTCTTGCTTTTTGCTTATGGTATTTTGTTAACTTTTTTTTTTGAAAGAGGCAAAAGTAAGTGCATGTATTAAATGTGGCATTTCTCCCCAAAAGACCTCATCAACATTTTTAAGAAAAGCTTATAAAGGTAAAAGATGTATTTTATCCTAAACAATCAGGTAAGAAAATTGGTTGGTTAATCAAGAAAGTCAGCAGAAATAAGGAATCATAAAAAAGAGTAAATATTTTAAACATATTATTTTAAATTGAGTTGTATAATTATACATTTGTTAACCAGCATATTGAATTTAGAACAATGTCTTTTTTTGAGTATACATCCATTGGTTTGACTCTCATATTGTCTTTCTTGCAAAAAACCATTATCATAGTGCATCATATAAGAATAATATAAGATTTTTTGTTTCTTGGATGCTAGGTCTTAAAAACCATTGTAAGACAATCTGAAAGAGAATTCTAAATTTAACAAATTGTTTTAACTTTTTTTTACATTTATATTACCCAAACGGAATTCAACAATTTGTATTTGATATATACTGCTATGAACTGATCTCTCATAAATTGGATTAGTGCCCTTATGAAAGAGAGCTCCAGAGAGCTCCCTCACCCTTTCTGCAAAGTTAGGACACAGTGAGAAGACAGCCGTCTATGAATCAGGAAGCTGCCCTCCCCAGATGTTGAACCTGTTCTTGATCTTGAACTTTCCAGGCTCCAGAACTGTGAGAAATAAATTTCTATTGTTTATACGTTACCCATTATATGGTATTTTGTTATAGAAGCCCAAACTATGGCATGTATTATATTTTCAAGTCTTTCTAAAACATTCAGCTTAGATTTGAAGAAATGTTAAATATCTTTCTTCATATTAGTTTACATAATATTTAATTAAATTGCATGTATGCAATAACCAGCACAACTATGATAAACAATTGTGAAAATAACCACAGTCAGTATACAACTAGACTGGTGGGAGAAGAAGCTGGGCGGGGGGGGGGGGAACTGTTAAAACAGTTAATCTTGAGGTTTAGTGCAGGAAGAGTACAATTATAATGAGGAGGGGCTAAAGATAATTTGATTAGTAGGTTAGATGATGACGTACAGGCCCAATGAGTACAACAGAGTTGGAAGGATGCTCAGTGAGTAGGTTGTCACTAGAAATGAGAATCTCTGAATTAAGATCTCTTTGACTTAATAATGTGCAGTTTATGCCTCTATTGGGCAGATAAGACAGCTCTTCATGACATGGAAAATCTTTTAAATGAAGAATAACTAAGTTCTAACAACTTAGTAAGATCTAATAGTTTATCTGATTTATTTGTCAGAAATGTACCAACTCCGTGTTTTATGACACAACAATTTTTCCATTTTACTTCAAATATTAGAATTAGGATGAGTTATTAATTTGGAGGGTTAGGAAAAAGTTGTGGCTGTGGATGCAAACTGTATTTAGATTGTTGTGTTTTATGTAAATAATATTGATTATCTGGCAACTTCAGGTATAAGTTTTTACTTCATCTTGATTCTACAAAATAGATAGATGCATTATTAAATTTTATAAAGAGAATCAGCATTTAGATTTGGATGAAAAACAACCAAGTGAACAGGTAAATAGGTTAATTTTAAGCTTTTTAAGTTTTAAAAGAGAAATGAAAACCCTTTCAAATACTCATTTTTGTAATTAAGAACAGAGATAAAAATTTCTCAGCAATATAGCAACTGTTGTACACAGTATGTTTGAATTTTATATTGCAGTTTGAGTAGAAAGAAACAAAGAGGGTAAACGGAGAAGATATTGACATTGATAAGGTAGGAAAGAGAGACAACTGGAACGATGATCAAAGAAATAAAGGAAAAGGTAGAGTTGATTACAACAAACATAAAATAATGACTATGCAATTGCAGAGATAGAACAAGAGAGTCAGGCCCAGCTGACCAGTTGGAGTTGGGCCTGGACTTTTTTGGGCCTAGACGCCCTGGAAAGGAGTGATCAGCTGTGGAGACTATACATCACACAAGGAGGAGGGTACAGAGGGTTTGACTGGATTCAGAAAAAGCCTCCTACCATCCCCCATCAACTAGACTTGAAGTTGTGGTTGAAGGCAGCAAACTCCCTTTGAGAAAGCATTTCCTATTTACTCTGACTGAGTTAGGATTGTTTCTGGGACCATGTAGAGCAGCTTGTAGATGATTTCTGTGCTCATTGTGGACAGCTGTAATGGCTGGGGTTCTTCAGAGACTGACATTTGGAGAATTGAAAAGGCTAAAGAAAGATGACAGTAGTTATACAACACAGAACCAGAATTAATTTAGAGACTAGAAGTGATGCTAGAAAGGAAAATAAAAATAGAAATTACAAATAAGTAGATCTTTGCCATCGGTAAAAATCTGGGTCACTTACAGGTGTATTTTTCCAAATATGTTTTTGTCTGTGGACTTCGATAGCGTAGTTGTCTAATAAATATTTCATTATCTCAGTCTAACAATAGATTTCATTCCAGAACACAATTGTTATATAACAAAACCAGTATGTTGCAGAAAATGTTGATCAACACAGTTTTAAGCTTTGTATATCCTTTGTTTGTAGGGAGTCAGGCACAAATGAACATTTGTCATTAGACTTTTCTAGTGCATTTCTAGTGTATTGTGCCTGGGGCATGACACATCAGAGTCTGGTGCTTATCTTTTGTTACCTGTCAGGCCCCTCTGGAAAGAGCCTCTATGCAATTTATCCTCTGCAGTGCTTGCTTTGGGTATACGTATAAATACATGTTGAAGGCATTTGTTGGGGAGACTGTGGTTTCCTAAGCCAACTTAAGTAAAACTGTGTGAGATGAATGATGAAGGGGACCTTCTGAAGGAGGTATGAAGTTAATAATTAACATGTTATTTATCAAAATACTGACAGCAAAGCTTTTTATTATTCTATGTCAACTGTTTGAGTGTCAGAATGAATAAGGACAACGTGATTACACTTGTTTTATGTCTGCACTGGGGAAGTTTATGGAGAAACTCTCTACTACACATTGAGTTTATAAATGTAATAAAAACTAAATTCAGAATTTGCATTAGGAAAGCATATTTGGTTTGATGAATCATTTAAAATAACTTCATTAGGCACTGAGTTTGAAGCATAAGTAAGATGTAAAAATTTTTATGCCTATTTTGGTTGTTATTGAGAGAACAATCTTTGTTTTCCCAAAGTTTTTGTTTCATCCAAACAAAAATGCTTTGAGGTTAAATGACTAAAGGTAAGAAGTCATTTTCAAATTATATTTGAAATGCACGTCATTTTAAATAGTGACAGCCACTCATCTCTTTTAGAATATATTTAAACAACTCAGTTGTCAACGTGTAGCATTTCTCATTACTTCTTAATGTGTATATACCCAACTTTGACTCCTGTTATTCTCACAGACCATTCTGAAAGTCTAGAATGTAGACTGGGAGGTATGTTGTGGTCAAGTCTGGGAGTATGTGGGTTTTCATTAGTTGAAGTTAAGAAAATACAGTGTAAGAAGCATGCCTACTCTGTGTGAGGCACAGTGTTAGACCAATGCACTGTGTTTGAAACAGTGGCAAATAGAGAATAGACTCCTCCATCTAGTGGGGAAGACAGCTAAAAACCTAAGGAAGCAGGACTTGCCTGGTGGCGCAGTGGTTGAGACTCCGCCTGCCGATGCGGGGGACATCGGTTCGAGCCCTGGTCCAGGAGGATCCCACGTGCCGTGGAGCAACTAGACCTGTGTGCCACAACTACTGAGCCTGCATACCACAGCTACTGAGGCCCATGTGCCTGGAGCCCATGCTCCACAGCGAGAGAGACCACCGCAGTGAGAAGCCCGCGCACCACAGTGAAGAGTAGACCCCGCTTGCCACCACTAGAGAAAGCCTGAACGCAGCAATGAAGACACAACGCAGCCAAAATAAATAAATAAATTTATTAAAAAAGGAAAACAAACACCTGAGGAAAAATGGGGTAACTGCTGTGTATAATGAGCATAAGCAGTGTGCTTTGGGATGGAGACAAGTGCTTTCCACAAGGAAACCGGGTTACACTGTGTGAAGAAGGGACCACTGCGAAGTGGTCGTGGCTTATCAAGTAGTGTCCTGTCATTGTCAGAGGCATCGAATGATAGACATGTGTAAGAGAACAAATTAGTCTGAAAGTAAACTTGTAGCTGCAAATGATGGCTTAGAGAAAGTAGTTAGTATACACATAATAGCTTTTTGAAATTTTGATTTCTAACTATTTAATTTCTTCTTGGATTAGGTTTTACTACTCCAGAGCCTATGGCAGAACTGTGTTTTCTCCCCCACCTTCCACAATTTTAAAGATTCCAGGTGACCTAGATTTTGTGAAAATATATGAGTCACACTCTCCCCAAGACCAGCCTAGACCAAATGTTTATAGTTCACTCTTAGGAGAATACAAAAACCAACAATATGATTTTAAAGTATACAATTTTTACAACAAAAGACATATTCTGTCTTTTGGGAAAAAGTTCCCTGCTAACTGGGATGGACATTATATTTAATAGATGTAGTAAAGGTGAGCCTTGGCATCCAGTTTACCCAACTCTTCATTGAATAACCTCCTCTGTGTTTTCCTGCCTAGGGTCATATTTCTGAGAGAGAATGAATATGAGAGGAGCGAGGGAGATGGTGTATGATATCCTTTTCCTGTTAACTGATGCCTAGAAAAGGACAGTGATTGTGTGCTGTACCAGACACTCTGGTAAAGTAAGCAGCAGCAGCATGAGGTTAACAAAGGCCCGATGGATTCAGGAGGGTGGATGAGATGTAGGAGGAAAATCCCCAGGATGATCATGTACCCAATCTGAACAAATTCTTTGTCAGAATCTTCAGTAAAAATGAACTGTTATTAACCTTAGATATGGTATGTCCCTAAAGAATAGTTTATTGACATTCCCTATTCCAATGTCATGAAGTCGTGTGTTCAGCCAAATTCTTATCAACGGTGAAAAGAAAATAGATCAAAAACACATTCTTATTCCTCAAAATACACCCTATGGGTGTATGACATTGTGAAACTGAGGGAAATAGCAGCACATCAAGTTATCAAAATTAAAATCTATCTATCAAAAACCTTGAGTGCGGCACTGAGTTGCGTGATATGCCAAGAGACCTGGGTAAGATCTACCCTCTGCCCTGTAGATGCTTATGGCTCAATACAGAAAACATCCACCCAGGTGGACACAAAAGGCTGAGCCTTCCACATTGAAATGTGGAAGCGAAATGGGTGCCAGCTGGGGTGAGACCAGAGGCTTCTCATCCTCTGCAGCCTCTGTATGTGTTGGCAGCAAGCATGGCACTGGGGGAGGCTGTAACTGACTGAGGCCACACTCAAGGCTACAGATTTACCTACCCCAACTTACCCTACTTTTCCTGCTCTATGCTACCGTGTGTGCAAGTTTATAAAGACTTCTTGATTCTATTTTTATATTTGAAATGTGTTTTGTATTTTAGGATTCAACGTCTTGTTTTCAGATTTCAAGGTTTTTAGCTCATTTTATACTTATTTTCATTTGCCTCAAATGTACCTCCTTCCAGTTCATTAAGCGCCTCTCTCAATGTTAAAAATTAGGTTTGTGTTTCACATGCAGTGACTAAGAGTACATTCCCTGAAGCCAAAATGTCTGTGTTTTAATCTCAGCTCTGTTACTTACTATCGGTGTCACATAGGGCAAATTATTGGACTTCTCTGGGCTTCATTTGGACATTAATATTACCAAACGGAAGAGGTATTGTGGAGGGATTAAATGTCTTAATACCTGCAAAGTGCTTAGAATAGTGCTTACAACACAGTGAGCACTCATGAAACAGGAATTAGTTATCATGCATACTCTAGTATATTTTAGACTGACTAGTAATATCTTCCCTAAGTTTTCATTTTTACGGCCTTAAAGAGTTTTACACTTTTTATTTACATGGTAGAACTTCATTTGCTTTTCTATGTCATAATGAAATAATTATATGTGGTATACATTTATATAAACACACATCTATTCACTTCTAGCCCATTAAGTCTTTCCTAAGGTATACTGATGAGAACTATATTTAGTATTCTAGTTACAGGCACACCATATTTTTAAAAAGATAGAATGCCTTCTCCTGTCATATCTAAAATATTTTTGATGAGACCCAGTATTTTTATCTACTGCAGCCTATCAGTTGATATTTTCACCAACAGTTCTATAATGTTCTGGGATCTTATTTCAACTATATTACAAGAATCCATTATCATAAATATTATATGTATTATATTATATGCTAAATGTACATTAAAAATTTTCTACAAGTCTTTTCTTAGTGTTGAAGTATACTTGTTGCTTTTCTGCCCATGCACAAAGCCTTCAAAAATTACTTTGATCCTATCTACACAGATAAATATATTTTTAGGTGAAAATCTTAATTTCTCTGGAAAATGTGGAGATTTCTTTTTTGGTTCACTTATGAAAAAGCAAAGTAAGACTGGTATACTAGCACCAAACCCAGGGAATTGACCAAACGTTTTGCTACCTTTATTATTTCAGCTTCCTTTGTTATTTAGTTTCATGTTATGAAAATAACATGGTGTTAGACCTTTATAAGAGCATTTTTCCCTTATCTGAAACTATTGATTAGGCATTTTTTTTCTTGTATAGAATGTACTGTTGCATATTTTACTTTGCCCCTGAAGTTGCGATTTTCTCTGGGCTTGGTGCTGATGTTGCTTATTTGCCATCTTGCTGGGAATGGAAGCAAGATCCAGAACTCTCCACTTGAGGAACAGCCATATCATTTACACTGTGACAATTGCTTCACACAGAGGCTTTTTATAATGATAGTTTCTCTATAATTCTTGGGCGGATGTGGATATATATTATGTTCCATCTAATCTGCCAACTAGTATATAGATTATCTTATTGCAAAGGTGGTGAGCATCTATGGTGGTAGAACTGGAAATGATCTGGGTCATCTCTGACATTTGACTCTCTAACCTCTCCACAAATGAACTTGAGGATAAGAAGCTTGACACTTTTCCAAATAGCCCATCCCATGTTAGCCCGTTATATTAAGTAAAATTTGGATTCTCTGTAACTTCCAAAAAATTTATTTGTATTTTTCGTCGATGCATAGTTTCACTTCAAAGGATGGAGATGGCGCTCTTCGGTTGGAATGTGAAGTTTAAAAAAAAAAGACTCAGATTTCTTATTGCTTTTCATGTATTCAGATGAAGGCTCCTAAAATGCAACACAGTTTAAGGATGAAAATTCTTTAAAATATAAAGATGAAGGTCTAGTTTTTATAATAAGTAGATATGTAGGTAATGTCTTTGTAAGAATATCTTATTTTCTATAAGTTGGGTCCTTGTGCATAATGATCTCAGGGACTCTCTAATTTAGTGAAAGACTAAAGTGACTTTGCAGAAACAGCTTGGTGGAAGGAGTGAATTACTCACTAAGCCATAAAGCGGTGTGGAAGTTTTTCTTTTTCTATTTAATTATTTATTGCCATGTGGGATCTTAGTTCCCCTACCAGGGATCGAAACTGTGTCCTCTGCAGTGGAAGCTCAGATTCTTAACTACTGGACATCCAGGGAAATCCCTGAAATTTTTAAATAAACTCCAAATGATGCTCATTTATCTGTGAAGCCAGACAACTTAAAAGGAGAATAATTTGACTAACATTTTAAATAAGACGTGGAACAGATCAGAGTATACAAACATAGTTAACTACCAGTGAATATTTTCACTGAAAGTGAATATTTTGGTTCTCTTTAATGTTTCTGAGTTTTCTTTATTTTCTTTCATATAGTTCTTTAATGTTTAGAACATTCTTTTGAAATATTAGCATGTTTCAGCTATGCTATAAGGAAGCATTGGAAATAAGATTCTATATTTTAAAGGGAGTAATCATAACCCTGGAGATAAGGTGTCGTTTTGAAGGTAAATATGGTGAATAAAACCCTGAAGGAAATTATGAAATGGTGAAATTAATGGGGAGAGGGGACAGAGTTGTGGAGCAGCTTGTCACCAGCAGAAGCTTCTCTTTCTCTAAGCCCTTCTCGAGAAAACTTTGAAGGATTCCACATAATATTTTATCTAGGAAAGCTGTTTTGATTATGTCAACCTATTGGATTACTATCAAGTCCTGTTGGACATTTAAAGAAATCTCATTTGGTATTATTTATGAAGGAGAAATCTGAATCAAATGTCCCTTCTGGCCTTGTGTTTCAACATGGTAGACCTTGGTTGCCATTCATTCATTCATTTATTAGAAAATACTTAATCAATTTCCATTTTATTCTAGTCAATATATTAAGCTCAAGGGTATATCTAAAATGGCCCCTTCTAGGACTCTCCAATCCCTTGACTAGGTTCTCTTTGTCAGTCTTTCCTGATTTCGCTTCCTATGCCATCTGTCTTGGATTTCATGTCTCATTATTTTAGCCTCTTACTTGCCAATATCTTCAACTTATTTTTGTCATTGTCTTCCTGAGTTTGTGTCATCACAAAACCTCAACCATGTGTTTTTCACAACACCAACAGAGCATTGCTGGAGAAAAATAATTTACCTGTGAAGATTGGTGCCACTAAAACTTTAAAGTCTTCAGTTCTTTTAGACACTAGACATTTTTGTTTCCTGAGTTGGATTTTTCTTGTTCCCTGCTATGTCTATGTCAAACCACTTCCGTTCTTCTTAAACCTTTAGTTTTCCATATACTTACTGTCTGAGCACACCCAGAATGAATAAGAAAGATCAAAGTTTAAAATTAGTTTTAAATTCCGATTCTGCCACTCATTAGGTACAATTAATCTTACTGAGGTACAGTTATGTCATCTGAAAAGCACTCATTAAAAGTTGAGGATTCCCTTCTTTCTCTCCTACTCCTAATTCTCCTCTTCCTCCAGATTTTTCCTCTTCTCCCCTCCTCTAACCTTCTATCTTCTATATTCTTTACTTCCTCTTATGGAAGGAGACATATTAAAGTTATTTCTTCATTTCAACTCTAGTTTCCATACTTTTTGCCCTTTCAGGGATCTCGCTTTATCCTTTTTCTCCTTTCTTCAACATCTCCTTCTTTATAGACTCCTTTCATTAAGTATTTAAATACAATACCTGTAAGTCTTTTCTTCCTAAAAGCAACATAAGCTTTTCTTGGACCCCTAGGCACTCTCCCATTGGCCATCCTCTCTGTCTTCTTCTCTTGTATTTTTGAGTAGTATTTCCTGCCTGTCTCCACTCGATGGTAGTGGACATCTCTGGTGCACTTATTGTGTGTGGACCCAGGACTGAACACTTCTCAGTCTTCCTCAGTTTACTGCAGTCTGGCTGCTGCTTACATTCTTCCACTGAAACTGCTCTTACCAAGGCCTCCAGTGACCTTGTTGCAAAAAACAATGGGCAAGTTTTAATGCTAACTTTATTTATCATTTCAGTAGCATGGCCTATTGGTGCTCCCTTCTTTGAAATACAGCTTTTATCTTTTTATGTCAATGAAGCCATCCTGTCCCAGTTTTTTCTTTCACATTCTCATCCTTTGTTCTCTGACTACTGTCTGAGATTCAATTTCTATGTTTAATCATTAAATATTGTTGTTCTCATTTTTATCTTAGTCCTTATTTTTTTTCAGTCTCTGCTCTTTTTTTCCTTAATAATTCCAACCACTGTCAGGCCTTTGCTTTTTTCCTTTTGTTTCATCTTTTGGGTTCTGACCCATATGGCTAATATTTGCTGGGTACCTCCAGATGACACACTTATCTTAGATTCTATATACCCGAAATAGAACCCAGAAACTCTCCTCTCAGGTCTCCTCCTCATTTGGGTTTCCTGGTCAGAAACCTTACTGCTATCTTTAATCCTTCTGTCTACTTTATTTCCTATATCCAGTCAAACACCAACCTGCCAAATCTACCTCCCCAATATATCTGTAGTATGCTCATTTATTGCCTCATCTCTACAGCCATTATCCTAGTTCAGATCACTGTAATCTATACCCTAGATTGCCCTAGTGGATATTGGGAGGTCTAAGTAGTTCCTTGGTTTATGGCTGCAGAAGTTCTTAATTCTAGAAGGGGCACCTAAATACATACTTGGCACTTAAGGAATCATGATACTTGGGCTAAACTAATCATTGCCTTAAGGTTTGGAGAGATTGGTAAGGCTGGGTTATGCAGGGCCTCAGAGAATACTAATTTGAATTTTTCCTGAAGGAGATGGGAAACTGTGGAAGTATCCTAAGCAGAGAAATAACAAGACCAAAATTGTGATTTAGAGAAGTGATATGGGCAGAAGTCTGGAGGATGGGTAGGAGAATGGTAACACTGAGGGTAAGGAGAAAGTCGGTAATGACTGTGGTAATCTAAGAAAAATGTGGGAAATGGAAGCACGTACTTTTAAATGGGGAATTATTGAACAGAATTACCACACTGTATTCAACTCTTCCTACTTTATGCTGCTTTCAAGTTTTCACTATTATAACAAAGATGGCACTGGACATGCATATAACTTTACATATTTTGAATTATTTTTTAGACCAAGTTGCCGGAAGTAGGAAAAGTGTTTAATAGGTATGGATATTTTTAGATAAGCTGATGTGAGTTTAGAATGTGTTCTTTGAAGTATCTTTCTACAAATATTTTGAACACATTTCTTCCCCTTCTCTTTGAAGAATACATTTTAAGGAAACTGAAATTCTTTTCTCTTTGATATATTCTTTTAAATTTGATAATCACTGATCCTTTTTAACATTATTTCTAACACAGGTTAAAACTTGATGTGGCTTTTTTCCCCCTGTGCTGCACAGTAGTTCCTTGTTTGTTATACATTTTAAATATAACAGTGTGTACATGTCAACCCCAAACTCTGATTTTATTAATGAGGGGAGGTACATGAAAAAGCAAGCAAGCAAATACAAAAACAAAAATTAACAAACAAATAAAAAACTTGATGTAGGGATGTGGGATTTTTTTTTCTTGCTGGCTGTTTCATGCATCTCCCCTCATCAACAAAATCAGAGTGTATGGTAAATGCATTAATAATTATACCACAGACTATAGCCAGTATACTGGGGTTAAAACAAGGATTTTTAAAGTATTGACATTGAAAAGGTAACTGTTAGAGAAAATTAAAAGTAAATGAACAGAATCAGTGATATCTAGAATCTAAATAACACTGGTTACTTTATTGGAAAGAAACTTATTAGGTCAAATTATGCCTAAATTTAATGCTTGGCAGTATCCCTTTAGGTTAAATCTTTTAGTTAACTTGATCAGCCACTGAGTGGAAATGCAAAATGACAAACATATTAAGCCATATAAACAATTTTCAAAGTAAATGCTGTGATGAAAAAAACATGAATTATGAAAATATCTTGAAATATGAAATATTCTTTAAAGACCATTCCTGTGTATGAACTGAAGTCATCTGATAGAATGAAAGTAGAAAAGTATCTGAAGTGTGAAAAGCTTCTCTGGTGGAAATGTCAAAAGAAATCAGAGTCAACCCGTTGTAGTAGAATTTTGAGACTGTCCAAATTAAGCATAAATTAGATTTGTATGTTCGCACATATCCGTGTTTATGCTCATGGTTTTTCCAGCTTTGTTTATTGACTTCTTTCTATCTTTAGTTCAAGTGTCCCCTCTTCTGTTTAAGCTTGGCCTAGTTTCCCTGAAGACTCTCTGAAGACCGTATTTATAAAACAATATGCCTGTTTAATAGCAGTGCTGTAGATTACAAGCATGAGTATGTTGGCTCCCAACTGAGAACCATCAGACTACTTGACATACCCTCACCTCTCTGAGAGGTTCCACTAGTTTACTGTGTTCAGAGTCTAGAGATGCTTAGAAAAGAGAGGGATTAGAGCCTGACTGAATAGGAGTCATCTCTCATGAGTTAAGGGCCCATGAGGTAGCCTAGAAAGAGGTATCTTTGAAGCAGACATCCTCAGTAATGCATGGTGCCTGGGTAAAGATAATCACGACTAACATCTATTTAGTACTTACCACGCATCAGGCACTGCTTGTCCGACTTAACGGTGCAACCAGGAAATTTGTCGGCTGCACCTGTAATGTCAATTACTTGATCAACATTTCTGAACTGGTTGGTAAACAGCTGCTGACGAGTCCCTTGAAGGTACCCCAACCCTCTGAACTCCTCTAGCTCTCCTACTGTTTCCCTGGTGCCTTTAGACCTCTCCATAATCCATCTACTAAAGAGTTAACATCTGGTCCTGCAGGGACCCTCTAGAATCCTGTCCTGGCTTCCCAGCACCCCAGCAATGATTCTGGGGCATTCTGACTGACTGTATTCATTAATAATGCATTAAGCACTTGTGCTCTGGAGCCAATTTCCTGGGCTCGAGTCCTAGCTCTACCACTTACAAGATGTGTGGGCTAATTAGCTTCTCTTTGACTCAGTTTTACTCATCTCTAAAATGGAGATGACAATGTATCTCTCTCAAGTGGTTGTTCTGAGACGAAGCGCAGAGCATTTAGAAGAGAGCTGACACATAGTAGGTAAAATAAAAGTATTTGTTATTTTTATTATCTGTACTAATGGTTAAATATCTTGGCCACCTCTACTAACCAGCACTGATGGGGAAAAGATAGGTGGTCTCTGCCGCTCTCATTGTGCCCAGGGCCTCTAGCACTGCTGAATATTCTGAACAACATTCCAGTCTTTTTGACATCTGGCTATGTGGGAACTGAGTATCTTTCTTCTCTTCTTTACTACCTACTTTATACTTCAAATTGATTGTCAACATTTTAAAAATCATAGAATTTCAAATGAAAATCCAGATTTCTGGCATTCCTTGGAAATTTGGAAAACTGGCATCACGAGGGCCACATTTTGTCACGGCAACTGTTGGCTACAGCCACACATTGGTTCCTTCCTTGGATGGCTCAGCATTGAGTTTGCTGCCTCTGAACTAGGGTATCCTAACTATATCTCTTTCTTTGTAACATGGGAGCCTTCAACTTCAATAACAACACTTTATCTCCTATACTAGATTGTAAGATTCTTTATGAAATGGACCATGTTTTATTTATTTTTATGTCTTTGATTTTACCTTACCCATAGTCCTCATTGTTTGGACTGACGAAGTTTAAGCTAATAGTGACTTAAGATGGTTTTAACCCTTATTCAGGAAAGAGTTATTAAAACACAATATAATTGTAGAAGAATATGTAACTGAGGGAGTTGAGTGAACAAATTTTTACAAGTCATACAGATAATCTTATAAAATAGAAGTGGAATTTCATCTAGTTCAGCTGTCTGCTATGGTGATGTGGGAAGCTCCCCAGATAATTCCTATTCTTCCTTGGCAGTCATATGACCTTGAACAAATCATTTCCTGGTGAACCTGTTTCTGCCTTGGGAAAACGTAGGTGATAATAAATGTTCCCTGAAAGTTGTGAGTATTAAATAAGATATAACATATTGTTTGGTTATAAAAATACTTGTAAAATGTTAATATACTTTTGGGAATTGTACTTATAGCAGTGTTTACAGATGAAAATACCAAGGATCCAGAGGACTTGCTGCTTAGTGGAAAAGTCAGAATTAGGACTCAAATCACATGAATCTTGACTAGTAGATTTTTTTTTTACTGAAACATCATTCACATTGTAACTAAATGTAGTTAAGAGATTAAGGAGAATAAAAATACTTATTGGAGGTGAGGTAAATCAGGGATCCACTAAATTTGTTTGAGCTATTATAGAAATGATCATTTTAGTATATAAAGGAAACTCAGAGGACTGAACTAAATGTATTCTTCATTTGAAAAAAAATTGAGCATCTATTTTGGAGTCAGAGGCACATACTATGACTTAGTTCTAGGGTTTTTATTGGTGAAATTCTCAGTTTAGGAACTTGATAAATTGTCCTTGTTTTTCTCTTAATAAACTTTCCCTTTTGGTCTGGTTTATATGAAGGCAGGTGAAAATTACTAAAATAAACATTCTCTGGGTTTGAGTTTCTGAAATTTAGGAAGCAGAATGGCATTTTGGAAACCAGAGGACCTGTTTGCATCAATACTCTGTACTTTCCATTCACTTTTGTGGCCTTGGGCAAGTTATTCAGGGTCTCACTTTTCTCATTTGTAGGATGGAGATTCTACCATCTTGAGGGTTATGCTGAAGAAATGTGCCTGACAGAGTGCTCAATTGTAGCACATTGTTATTTGGTTGCAGTTAGAGTTTGAAGCTGGAAGAAATCTTAAAATTTGTTTCATTTGATTCCATCAATCTGTATATGAGAGGATCCCTATGAATCAAACTAACACAAATATTAGTCTGCTCAGTTTCCTTTGAAATTTGTGTAACTGGCCTAATAAGTCATTTTCTAAAGAAGACTTCTTAAAAATAGCCAGAGACATGAATATGTAAAAACATTTACCAAAATTACAACTATATAATGTATATTTCTGGCAATGCAATCTTAGAAATTGTGAATATATACAATAAGGCTAGTATGTCACTATCAGAATCCTATCCAAAGTGCATAGGGATAATTTACACAAATATTTGAATAAAATTATAAACTACTAGAAAAAATAAATTACTATAAATATCACATGATCCAAATATAAGATTATCTGTAGTGAAAGACCACAATTTTCTAAAAAGTGAAACTTAAAATCACACAAGATGTTAAGAAAAAAAAACAGTATGGCCAACTTAAAAATTGCTTCAAAATTTAAAAGGCTAGATCTCATGTTAAGTGTTCTTACCATAATAAAATTTAAAAAATTTAAAGTATAATGTTGGTATTTAGTATACATTAAGTGCTTAATAAATATTAGTTCCTTGAAAAAAAATCACACAAAGACTTTATCCTATGAAATATATCTTTTTAAAAAACATGGTAACAATAAGAACAATGTATCATAACTACATGTAGACACAAAACAGTTAAATTCATGTTTCTTCCTTTAGTCTTCAGAGATTGAATTGATTTAATTGACAAATGGTACAGCTGTTCCCCAGCAACCACTCTGGACATGTATTTATAACTTGCCTTCAGGGATGGAAACTTCAGAAATAGCTCTTCAAAAAGAAAATAGCTCGAAACATTTTAGAATATAGTTTTTGACCTTGACCCTCTCACCTCAAACCACAATGAGGAGTTTGTAAAAAAACATTAAAAATACCAGTGACAGCATAATTCCCTCCAGGTTCATCCAACTTGTTGCAAATGGTAAAGCTTCATTTTTTATGGCTGAATAATATTCCATTATATATATATGCCATATTATCCTTAGTGAAATAAGTCAGACAGAGAAAGACAAGTACTGTATATTTTCACTTATATGTGGAATTTAAAAAAATGAACAAATATAACAAAACAGAAACAGACTTACAGATACAGAGAACAAACTACCAAAGGGGAGAGGTGTGGGGAGGGATGGGCAAAATAGGAGTAGATGATTAAGAGATACAAACTACTAGGTAGATAATAAATAAGTTACAAAGATGTAATGTGCAGCACAAGGAATATAGTCAATATTTTATAATAACTTTGTATGGAGTATACTCTATAAAAATATTTAATATTGTACACCTGAAACTAGTATAATACTGTAAGGCAATTACACTTCATTAAAAAAAATCAGAAAAGTTGACTTGGTAGAAGTAATGACACCTACACAAAACTTAAAATAGAATCTGTAGTCAGTACATTATGATGTGCATAAAGTATCAAGCCATTTGAGTAGAAAATAATTGATTCTTTTAAAAATTATTTCAGTGAAGTAAAAATAAAAGAGTATAAATGAAAAAAATCAATGTCAGCTTTTTACTTTAAAAAATTCTTATTTATTTCAGTTGTGACTCAGAACTGCAGGGGTTATTCTGTCCACTGATGGGGAAGAGACACCATAGCTCTCCATCCCCAGCCCCTGCCTCGCTGTCCACCTCCCCGTGGGGAATTGCCCTTGACAGCTCTGTCAAGGGATCCTGTCAAAGATTATAACTAGAGTGTTGAAGTTAGGTTATTTTGTTTTAATATGTTTTTCTTTAGGTTTTCCTAAGCTATAAAACACTTTGAACATGACATTGTTTCACATACATAAAATACAGTCACAAAATAGAATTTTATGAAAGCATGTGCTTTTTTGAAGTAAATATTGACGCAATTAGGATGAGGGTAAGAAGAGGAGAATCTAATTCCTTAGGTATAATACTTATGTCTCTGGTCAGAAACATTAGAGATCCTAAAAAAGAGAGAGAGAAATTATAAAAGAGGGCTTTTTAAAGCTAAAATGGGTTTGGTAAAATTACTTAAGAATAAATAATGCAAAATATCCCAGAGTAAAAAATATAGAAAATCCTGACTAGTTGGGCAAGATTTTAATTTATTTGGTGATATTTTTTGTACCACATATAAAAGGAGATACAGAAAATCCATCCTGTCAGCAGAATGTTAAGCCTCTTAATTTTGAATTATTCAAGTGGATGTGGAAACAAAATTTACCTTGTTTTTAAAGTCTTCTAGAGTCATTTTTATATCATCATTCTTTCTTGACCTCCAAATTTCATTGTGTGCATGATCTGTTATTTGACTTTTTGTTTATTAATTTTTACAGGACATCAGAGATGAAGGTAATGAGACTAAAGCCAGCAGGATGAGTAAATTAAGAAATACAAGAAAGGAAGTCACTAAACTACATAGTTTTTCAACTGAAATAGGAGAAGTGGATATAGCCAACTCAAAAGGTATCTTGCTACTATGATCCCTCAAGAATATGTAGTCAAAGATAATCTCTATTTGGTCTCTTCTTCATAAAACATTTTTCTTCTCTTCTATGGGAGAAGCAAAGAAAGAAAGAAAATTTATTCCTACATAGGCAACATAAAAGATTGAAAATATAGGCTTGCAGTATAAATATATAAAAATAATAAAAATATTTAGAATTTTAAGGGAGTAGAACTAGGAAAATAGTAGTGTGAACAAAAGAGAGTACAGAACAGAAGGAACATATGAGTAAGAAGAGAAGCATATTTCTGCTCTGAGAATGAGTACAAAGATCATTACTGAGAGAGGCCACAATGAAGATGTGGATCAAGTTTTCATGACACATGTTGGAATTCCAACTAGACTCCAGTGGATTTGAAACAGTGCTTAAACTAGGAGTTGATGTGGACAACAGTCTCAATTCTAGGAAGAGTGGTGTTCCAAGGCAGGGGCAGTACAAATGGCCAGTGCATGGCAACAATAAAATGCAGTTAGACTTTTGTAAACTTTATTATTGTTTTAAAATTCTCTACAGAAAATGCAACCCCATATATCTTAAAACCAGGGTGAACTACTCCCACTGCCCCTTATTTGGTATGTCATTGCCTAGGAATAAATTATTTTATCAAGTATTCCTCTTTACATCATATTGAAAGACAGTTGAAAACAGTTCCAACATCTTTAAACATTTTTCTTTCTTTATTTAACTTGATGTATAGTTGATTTATAATATTGTGTTAGTTTCAGGTGTACAGCAAAGTGATTCAGTTATATACATTTTTTCAGATTATTTTCCATTATAGGTTATTACAAGATATTGAATATTGTTCCCTGTGTTATACAGTAAATCCCTGTTGTTTATGTATTTTATGTATAGTGATGTGTATCTGTCAATCTCATACTCCTAATTTTCTTCCCTCCCCACTCTCCCTTTCCCCTTTGGTAACCATAAGTTTGTTTCTATGAAAACCGTTAAATCTACTACAGAACCAGTAAGTCCGTTTCTGTTTTGTATATAAATTTGTCTTACTTTTTTAGATTCCACATATAAGTGATTATCATATATTTCTCTTTCTGACTTACTTCACCCAGTATGATAATCTCTAGGTCCATCCATGTTGCTGCAAATAGCAATATTTCATTTTTGGGGCTGAGTAATATTCCATTATATATATATATATATATATATATACATACACCACACATACCACACCTTCTTAAACCAATCATCAGTTTATGGACAATTGGGTTGTTCCCATGTCTTGGCTATTGTAAATAGTGCTGCTATGAACATTGGGGTACATGTATCTTTTTGAATTAGAGTTTTCATCTCTTCTGGATATATGCCCAGGAGTGGGATTGCTGGAACATATGGTAGCTCTATTTTTAGTTTTTTAAGGAACCTACGTACTGCTTTCCATAGTAGCTACACCCATTTACATTTCCACCAAAGGTTTAGGAGGGTTCCCTTTTTTAATCTAGCATTTATTTGCAGACTTTATGGTGATATCCATTCTGACTGGCGTGAGGTGATACCTCATTGTGGTTTTGATTTGCATTATTCTAATAATTAGTGATATTGAGCATCCTTTCATGTGCCTGTTGGCCATCTGTATGTCTTCTTTGGAGAAATGTCTATTTCATTTTGATAAAATGGCCATACTACCCAAAGCAATCTGCAGATTTAATGTGATCTCTATCAAATTATCTATGGCGTTTTTCACAAAACTAGAACAAATAACTCTAATATCTATATGGAACCATGAAAGACCCAGAATTGCCAAAGCAATACTGAGGAAAAAGAACAAATCTGGATGTATAACCATCCCAGATTTCAGACAATACTACAAAGCTACAGTAATCAAAACAGCATAGTATTGGCACAAAAGCGTCATATAGATCAATGGAACAGAATAGAGAGCCCAGAAATAAATCCACATACTTAAGGTCAATTAATATTTGACAAAGAAGGCAAGAATATACAATAGAGAAGAAACAGTCTCTTCAGCAAGTGGTGTTGGGAAAGTTGGACAGCTGCATGTAAATCAATGAACTTAAAACATTCTCTCACACCATATACAAAAATAAACTCAAAATGGTTTAAAGACCTAAATATAAGACATGACACCATGAAACTCCTAGAAGACATGAATTGTAGCCATATTTTCTTACATCAGTCAATATTTTCTTTAGGCCAAGGCAAAAGAAATAAAAGCAAAAATAAATAAATGGTACCTAATCAAATTTAAAAGCTTTTGCACAGCAAAGGAAACCATAAACAAAATGAAAAGACAACATATGGAATGGGAGAAAATATTTGCAAACAATGAGACCAACAAGAGGTTAATATAAAAAATACACAAACAGTTCATAAAACTCCATATCAAGAAAACAAACAACCTAATCAAAAATGGGCAGAAAACCTTAACATTTTTCTTTATTTCTACAGAAAGGATTAGAAACCAAATGGTGTGTCACAAATTGGGGGATACCAATAAACCAGTCATGGGACCTGGCTCTGCTGAGTCTCATTTTCCAGAAGATGACAAGGATTCCAAAGATCAGACAATAGTGATAAAGCCATTGCCCATCAAAACATCAGTTAACGCTCCTGGTGATGAATTTCACCCAAACTCCAACTATACTGGTAAGGACTCTGGGACAAACTGGCATATGGGTATAGTTGCTAATCCCAAATTTGTATTTGAATTAGTGATATTGTGTTGTTGGTTGAAGATGCTAGCCTGAAAGTCAGAACACTTAAAATAATTTATACACCTATCATTTATAAAATGCTTTACAGTTTTCTTTCCCCACTAGGATGCTTATATGGAAAATGGAGGGGTTGCCACGCATGGTCTCTCAAGTCTTTTCTAAAAGTAAAATTGTTATTATTATTATTATTTTTTAGATTCTATTCCCATATAGGTCATTACAGAGTGTTGACTATTCACTGTGTTATACGGAAGATTCATATTAGTTACCTATTTTATATATATAGTGTGTACATGTTAATCCTAATTTATCTCTCTCCCCTTTCCCCCTTGGTAAATGTAAGTTTGTTTTCTTCATCTATAACTCAATTTCTGTTTTGTTAATTGGTTCACTTGTACCTTTTTTTTTAAGATTCCACATATAGGATGATATTTGTCTTTCTCTGCCCTTTGTACTTCCCTCACTATGACAATCTCTAGGTCTATCCATGTTGCTGCAAATGGCATTATTTTGTTCTTTTTAATGGCTGAGTAACATTCCATTGCACATATGTACCACATCTTCTTTAACCATTCCTCTGTTGATGGACATTTAGGTTGCTTCCTTGTCCTGGCTATTGTAAATAGTGTTGCAATGAACGTTGGGGTGCATGTATCCTTTTGAATTATGGTCTTCTCTGGATATACGCTCAGGAGTGGGATTTCTGGATCATATGGTAGCTCTATTTTTATTTTATTTTTTATATCTTTATTGAAGTATAGTTGCTTTACAATGTTGTGTTAGTTTCTGTTGTACAACAAAGTGAATCAGCTACAAGTATACATATATCCCCATATCCCCTCTATCTTGAGCCTCCATCCCACCCTCCCTAGCCCACCCCTCTAGGTCACCACAAAGCATCGAGCTGATTTCCCTAGGCTATGCAGCAGTTTCCCACTAGCCATCGATTTTACATTTGGTAGTGTATATATGTCAGTGCTACACTTTCACTTCATCCCAGCTTCCCCCTTCCCACCCCCCATGTTCTCAAGTCCATTCTTTATGTCTGTGTCTTTATTTCTGCCCTGCCACTAGGTACACCAGTACCAGTTTTTTTTTATATTCCATATATGTGCATTAGCATATGGTATTTGTCTTTCTCTTTCAGACTTACTTCACTCTGTATGACAGACTAGGTCCATCCACCTCATTAGAACTAACTCAATTTCTTTCCTTTTTATGGCTGAGTAGTATTCCATTGTATATATGTGCCACATTTTCTTTATCCATTCACCCGTTGATGGACATTTAGGTTGTTTCCATGTCCTAGCAATTGTAAATAGTGCTGCAATGAACATTCTGGCACATATCTCTTTTTGAATTATGGTTTTCTCAGGGTATATGCCCAGTAGTGGGATTGCTGGGTCATATGGTGGTTTTACTTTTAGTATTTAAAGGAATCTCCATACTGTTCTCAATAGTGGCTGTATCAATTTACATTCCCACCAACAGTGCAGGAGGGTTCCCTTTTCTCCACACCCTCTCCGGCATTTATTGTTGTAGACTTTTTTGATGATAGTCATTTTAACTGGTGTGAGGTGATACCTCATTGTAGTTTTGAGTTGTATTTCTCTAATAATTAGTGATGTTAAGCATCTTTCATTTGCCTCTTGGCCATCTGTATTTCTTCTTTGGAGAAATGTCTATTTAGATTGTCCACTTATTTTTAATTGGAATATTTGGTTTTTTGATATTGAGCTGCATGAGCTGTTTGTATATTTTGGAGATTAGTCCCTTGCTGGTTGCTTCGTTTGCAAATACTTTCTCCCAATCTGTGCTTTGTCTTTTCATTTTGCTTATGGTTTCTTTTTTTATGCAAAAGATTTTAAGTTTAATTAGGTCCTATTTGTTTATTTCTGTTTTTATTTTCTTCACTCTCAGAGGTGGATCAAAAAAGATCTTGCTGCAATTTATGTCAGAGAGTGTTCTGCCTATGTTTTCCTCTAAGAGTTTTTCAACATAGTTTTGGAAGTCTTAGCCATGGCAATCAGAGAAGAAAAAGAAGTAAAAGGAATCCAAACTGGAAATGAAGAAGTAAAATTGTCACTGTTTGCAGTTGACATGATACTATATATAGAAAATCCTAAAAATGCTACCAGAAAACCACTAACGCTCATCAATTAATTCAGTAAAGTTGCAGGATACAAAATTAATATGCCCAAATCTCTTTCATTCCTATACACTAACAATGAAAGATCAGGAGAAATTAAGGAAACAATCCCACTTACATCAAAAATAATAAAATACTTAGGAGTAAACCTACCTAAGGAGACAAAAGATCTGTAGTCAGAAAACTATAAGATACTGATGAAAGAAATTGAAGATGACACAAACAGATGAAGAGATATACCATGTTCTTGTATTGGAAGAACGAATATTGGCAAAATGATTATAGTACCCAAAGTAATCTATATATTCAAAGTAATCCCTATCAAATTACCAGTAACATTTCTCACAGAATTAGACAAAATATTTTAAAATTGTACAGAGACACAAAAGACCCTGAATAGCCAAGGCTATTCTGAGAAAGAAAAATGGAGCTGGAAGAATCAGGCTCCCTGACTTCAGACTACACTACAAAGCTACAGTAATCAAACAGTATGATACTGGCACAAAAACAGAAATATAGATCAATGGAAGAGGATAGAAACCCCAGAGATAAAGCCACACACCTATGGTCACCTAATCTATGACAAAGGAGGCAAGAATATACAATGGAGAAAAGACAGTCTCTTCAATAAGTGTTGCTGGGAAAACTGGATAGCTACATGGAAAAGACTGAAATTAGCACATTCTCCAACACCATACATAAAAATAAATTCAAAATGAATTAAAGACCTAAATGTAACACCAGATACTAAAAATTCTGTTATTCTAAATTTATGGGTTATCAATAGTGATATAGCTATTTTGACCTATGAGTGTATTGGTCAAAAATCTGTGGGATCCAAGTGATAGAAAATAATTTTAAACTTATTTATTCCACATAGGAATCCATGATGAAAAGATTGAACAAATAAGGTTTGGAAAGGTAGAAATATAGCAGGGTGTAAGGTTAGAGATATAGTGTCTACCAGGCTACTCTCACTTCTGAAACCAATTTCAAGATTGGGAGTTTTGATAATTAGCTATAAGAACTCACAGAACTCACTGAAGGCTATTATCCTCAAGGTTATGGTTTATTACAATGAAAAAATACAGATTAAATTCAATTAAGGAAAGGATTCATGATGAAGAGTCCAAGGAAGTTCTAAGCATGGAACTCCCACTTGTCCTCTGCCACTGAAGTCATGAACAACACTATTTTCTTGGCAATGGTGTGTGACAATGTAAATGGAGTATTGCCAAGTAGGGAAGCTCACCTTAGTCTTGGTGTGCAGGTCTTTATTGGAGCTCCACAGTCAACTGGTCACATGGCTGACCTCAGTCTCCAGCTCCACTGGGGTCAAGCTGATGCCACATGACTCAATAATAAATGACATTGCTGGACTTTCTAGTGTGGCCAGAGACACAAGGAAAACAAAGGCACTCTTGTCAGGCAGGACATTCTAAGGGCTTAGAGATTACCAGTCAGGGCCAAGGGTAAAGGCCAGAGCTCTCTTTGGGCAAGGTTAAATTCTTTACCACACACAGGGCCTAAGAAGGACATAGAGCCTGGGAGTGAACACTATCAGGACTCCATATATATTAATTTTCTGTTGCCACCATAACAAATTTAGCATTTTAAAAGAACACAATTCATTATCTCACAGTTCTGTACATCGGAAGTCTAGGTTTGCACAGCTGATTTCTGTGCTTCAAGTACGTCAAGGCCAAAATCAAGGTGTTGGCCATCTTAGTTCTTAGCCAGAGATTCTAGGAAACAATACACTTCCAAGATCATTCACATTGTTGGGAGAATCCAGTTCCTTGCAGTCATAGGACTGAGGTTCCTGCTTCCTTGCTGGCTGCCAGCTGGAGTGGCCCTTAGCTCCTGGAAGCCTTTGGTTCTATATCTCTGAGCCAGTAGTGCCTCAGATATTTCTCATGTTTGGAATTTCTCTGAATTCCTCATCTTCCACACCTCTTTTATGCCTACAGCTGGAGAAAGTTCTCTGCTTTTCAGGGCTCACCTGAATAATACAAGACAATGTCCCTGTTTTAAGGTCCATAACCTTAATTACATCTGCAAAGTCCTGTTTGCCCTGCAGTTTAACATATTCTACATGTTCCAGGGTTTAGGGTGTCAACATCCTCGGGGGCAATTCATACCATCTCTCATGCCTGCATTTCTCCGTGGCTTCATGAATGTCTCTTTCTGTGTTTGGCTTCATGAATTTCTCCATGAAGTGAAGAACATGAGCACTGACAGCCTCCAAGCATCAGGGACTATCAATACAAATGCCACAGGGGCCAGGCAGATAATGAGTGAGGCATGCTGGTGAGAAAGTAGTGAGTGCCATTCACTCAGAGACCACATGGCTTGCAAAGTTGTGAATATTTACTATCTGGCCATTTACAGAAAACATTTGCCAACCCATGAATTAGAGGATGCATACATACCCCATTTGAAGGCCACCTCAGAGTTCCAGCCAATGGTTGCTGCAGAGAAATGTCCACCCAGTGTTGCCCAATCTTTCTCTTTTCTCAAGAGAAGGTTGAACTCAAGATTTTTGCATGAAATTTTCTGATATTTAACTGTCAACTAATTTTAAAAAATTTCCAAACAGTGGGAAAGCTAATGAGGAAATATCTGCTGATTACACTGGCTCTTTCACAGTTTGTGACCTTTGTTTTATATAGTTTCAGGCATAAAAAAATGGAATTTACCATTATTTAGTCTCAAGTCAAAATATCTGAGAAAAGAACTGTGTCGTGAGCTCTCTTCTCACCAATCAACTATGACTAGGGGTGTGGGTATAATTATTGATTGATTCAACTTGATTAATTCACAGTCTTCTTCTTTGGCCCAGGGCTAGATTTTTTACAGGCCCCAAGTACCAGGAAGTTTACAACTCCAAACAAACCACCAATAAATAATTTCAAAATAAATATAAAAATAAATCTCCAAAATAAGTGTAAGGATTTTCAATGTGGTATTTTCTTCTCTGTAATAGCTACTTTGAATTTATTAAAAATATATTTTTTCAAAGAATAGCTCCCCCTACCCTCACTTTTTATTGTTTTTGTTTTTGTCCCAGCTTTTATACCAGGTTATTCTGCCATCCTTGTTTTCGAATACTGCTGGGCTAATGTGATGTGGCCAAAAGTGGGGTCACATCTGCATTAACAGTGTGGCTCTCAGAGCAGCCAGGCTGATGAAGGAAAGGAATATGGCAGCCGTCCCTAAGCTGAATGTATTAGAGAATGTACTCTCAAATGCACTTTTCCTCTTTTGAAATGAGTTTTTTGAAAGCCCAAACACCTATTTAATTTGCCTTTTATAAGTGACCATGGCTTGTTCTCTATAACTAAAACATGTCCTCATTGTCACGGAACATGGACATTTCTCCAAGGCTTTCTAGCTACTATAGAGCTTTGAGGTTTGCTTGGTTTTTCATGTTTTCTTATTTTTCCCCTTAAAAATTCACAGCCATGAAACTTCCTCTATAAAAGCACATTGATTTAATTTATTAACTCTCTGAGGAAATGGGAAAGGAGAGCACCTCTCAGGAGCCACAGTATAAGTAAAACAAATGAGCCCTTGAACTGGCAAATATCTGTCTTCTCTTCTATCATACACATGTATGCTCTATCATACACATCTAGGAAGGGCTGACCAAAAGGTTTAATTGTAACTAAGAAGTGCAATTTATTTGAAGAAAAGAAAGTCAGACAATTCAGATTAGTTGATGCCATGAAAATGAAATTTGATTGAATAGGGCTCTCATATTTGATGAAAGAATTAAACTTTTAAATGAAAATTTGATACTTAGGATACATATCAAAATATGTGATGCCAATTTTTACTTTTTAATTAGACAAGGTCAAATCACACGATGTATTAATTACTTAACTAAATAATTAAATCACATTAATTATTAAATTATTAAAGGAATAGCCAGTGAGTGCCTATGATATGCCTGTACTGCTTGGAGGTACTGGGGATACAATAGCAAGTAAGTAAATACATAATAAGTAAGCTCTCCTGGAGCTAACATGCAAGTGGTGAAGACAGTAAACATGTATTACACAACAACATGGCAGGTGGTGATTAGGACCCTGAAGAAAATGGAGACTGGTCAGTATATTATTATGGGTTGAATTGTGTCTCCCCAGAATTCATATGTTGAAGTTCTAACCCCTAGTACCTCACAATGTGACTGTATTTGAAGACAGAGTTTTAGAAGAGGTAATTAATGTTGAATTAGTTCTGTAGAATGGGCCCTAATCCAATATGACTGGTGTCCCTATAAGAAGAGATTAGGAAACACACACACAGAGGGAAGACCATGTGAAGAAGATGGCCATCTACAAGCCAAGGAGAGATGTCTTCAGAAGAAAACAACCAATCTTGCTGACACCTTGGTCTTGGACTTCTACTCTCCAGAACTGTAAGGAAATAAATTTCTGTTAAAGCCTCCTGGTCTATGGTATTTGTTATGGCAGCCCTAGCAAACTAATATATGCACTCACTGTCCAGCCATAGTGCAACTTGGTGATGTTAGAGAGAATCAGTGGTTGGACCTGTCCACATTGTGATCAAATCTCACAGAATTAATACTTCAGATGGTTATGTTATTTTTCCCCAGCACTTTCACCATGATAAATTATCCCACCTTTGCATTTGGTGGCAGGTTTATTGTCTATAGCTTCCTTACTCAATAACATAAAGCTCTCTAAGGGTGCCCAACCTTTTTCTGGCTGCCCCTATAATATATGTGCAGTATAAATAGTATGTGGTAACAAAAAAAAATCTATATTGAGTGGATAAACCTTTTTCTTATTTTAAAATAACACTCATTTATTGTAGTAACTGTAGAAGATACAGATAAGGCAAAGAACTAATGATTTCCTGTGATTGTATTATTGGTGAACCAGTAAAATGACTATTCCTTTAATAGGAGATGTCTTCTGATTTTTTTATGTTATTAATATATTTATGGTTTACATGTAATTGCTTATTAGGTTTAGAATACTGATTATCTGAAATTTTCCATATTTTAAAATGCCTATAAATTTTATTTTCTTTAAGGAGACTTATTCATCTTGGGCAGAACACCCAATACTTCAGAATAAGTTTGGGAACACAGCAACTGATAATTTGGCATAAAGCACTGTAACTGCTACAGCTTAATTGTTTCTGTTAAATGGAAGGTAGTTATAAAGCCTATGGAGCATCAGAGCAGCCAAATTTAACAGTGACGGGACAGCATCCCTAATATATTTGCATAGGTAGAACCAGTCATTGCACAGGTAGAACCAAATGTGCTTCATGTACTTAAAATCTACTTAATCTGTGTTTTTAAACTGTCAATCTTTATGTTTTAAAAGCCTAATTATATCTCAAAAAATGATACTCAAGCATCACTTTAAAATTACAGCTGTTCAACATCAGTGATGCGACAGATTGATGGGTATTCAGATTCAGACATGATCATGGTACCATTTACCAGGGTTAGAGTAATTGTGCTCACTTGATGCATTTAAGAAACATTGATATGGTGCTTACTGTCTGCCAAGAACTGTTAAATAACTTGTTTAATCATCATAACAAGCCTATGAAATAGGTAATATTGTGTCAGTGAGAAAGCTGAGGCACATAAGAAAGCTGAGATAAGGAAAGTTGCCAGGGCAAAGGCAGGATTTGTAGGGAGGCAGATGAGCTTCAGTGTTTGTGCTGAATGACTGCAATCTGCTGCGTCTCCTAAAAGTCAGACAGTAGCCAACATCTATGATGTGTACTGTGTGCCTGATCCTTCTATACGCTTTAGATTCATTCAGTCACTTTACGGTATTGAGCCACCCACCGAGAATCAAAAGGTCTGGGTTCCAGTTTCAATTTTGGTGATGGACTGAGAGCGTGATTCAGGGAACCTGGTTGTACTTCTCTGGGACTTAAGCTACTGAGTTGGTTGAATTAGATGTTATCTCCAGTCTCTTCTAACTCTAGAGTTTTAGAATTTGTAGACTATCTTAAAAGTCTTGAAAAAAACTTCTTTTTAAATTTTCTAGTTTTTTAAAATGGAGTACTCAGTCTAGATTTTTCATCTCCTACACTCTCATTCTTGGAAAACACTTTTATATGCTCATTTATACAAGTTTTAAATTTGACAGAGATGTAGATGTCTTAGATTCAGATGCCGTTATAAAGATATAAAGCTCTTTTGGCAAAGAAAATGAAACAAAAAAGCAAACCCACAGAAAATAAAACAAACAAATAATTTTACCTTTAATCATACAGGAACTTTTTATTTGGGTAAAACCAGTTAGTTCAAGAAGCTTAAAGTCTTTTCGATGATACTCATCTATATACAGCCTTATATGGTGCCAAAACAGTGATGTAAATATATTCTAATTTCCATAAGCAAAGACATTTTCAGTAAGTGCTTACATATAATATTACTATTTACTTAAGCAAATAGAGTTAACCTTCACCTTGTCCCAGGTGATAATCTCTTAGACTGTTTAGAGACAATGTTCTCAGGAATAAGCCAAAGACATGGAAACATATGATGCTTTTGTTAATGATCATAATGACTAATTCACTACTCTCTAGCCTCATTCTACTTCGCAGTTCATCATGATCTAATGATTTAGACCATTTTTTATTTTACAGATAACACCGGGAACAGCACTCAAATTCCTACTGCACCTCAACTCTCCTCTAGAATGAAACACATTAAACAAGAGATGGCCAAAAATCACCTTCAGTTTGTGCGATTTGAAGCAACAGACCTCCATGGTGTGTCCCGGTCTAAGAGTATCCCTGCACACTTTTTCCAAGTGAGTTTTGCAAGTAGAGTTATGATCGAATATAATTTCATTCAATTCATTTGCAAGCAAATGGTCCTTATTGCTCTTTCTTATTTTATTGTAACCTATACAGCAATTCTAGTTGAAAACCAATCATTCATTTTGTTTCTTCCCTTGCCACTCCCCAGACACATTATTGTTCCCCTAAGAGCTGAATGTATACTTTCAGCTCCCAAACAGCAATTCATTTACCCAATATAAATATAAAACTAATTAAGATTGGTAATTTTCATCCTTCTGCCTTGAATAATTTCACTACTTTTTTCTCTTATTGCAATTATGAAGATTATAATTTGTTTGATATGAGAAAATTACAACAGAAGACCTAGGAGTAAAAACAAAGAGAAAAATAAGATTAAATAGAATTTTCTAGATAAAAAGTATATCCCTTTTAGCTTCTAATTCTGATAAGAATATATCCTATTTTTGTTGGATGACAATAAATATTATTAAGTTCTCAAAAATAGTGATATCAAGAAATATGATATTTTTAGATAGGTTTTGAGATTTTCTGAGTATTTTTCAGTTTATGTCATGTATTTACTTTAATAACTGACTTACTGTGTTACTGAAACATCATTTATTAGGAAGGGACATCAGTATTATATACAAAAGTATGAAAATTAAGCATCCTCTAAGATTATTGTTTAAATATATCTTACTTATTACTTCAATATCAAATTGTAATTTTTCTCATTTGCTTTATATTGGGAAAAATTGGGCATCTTCAAAACATTTTTTAAAGAATTCCAAAAGATTCAAATCTGTTTCTTCAAAAATTCTTTAGATCTGCCTGCACACACACACACACACACACACACACACACACACACAAAGTTTATGTATATAGGTCCTTGAGTAGGTTGAAAATTAAGCAGGCGCTGAATAAACAGTGCTTGACTTACTCAACTTTACTACTGGCAAAAGTGGATTTGGATCATCCAGGTCAAATGGCACTTGGAAATGTGCAGAGATGGTGGAAAGTGAAGGAGGAAGTGGCTCACCAACACCTGCAGAAGAGTTGCTTCTGCGAGCATCAGCCACCCTGTTTGAGATTTGGAAGTAATATAACAACCAGTTTGGCTTGCAGAATGTGAGTAGGTTTTGTTAACCTCACGGTGTTCACTGACATCATAGGAACCAAACTTTACAGTCAGCTTTTTCTCCACCCATTAATGGAAACGTCAACACATGAAACCTTATTGATATTCCTACTACACAATTTCTACATTTTCATGTGTCTGTTCAACTTTATAACTTCATTATTTCCATGTTGTATGGCACATAGAAAAGTTAAATAAAAGTTAAATCCATTGAACCCAAGAGGTATTTGACTAGAAAGTGCCTTAGCAATCATCTACTCTAACACTTCTGTTTCACAGATATGGAGGCTGAGGCGCATAACATAGTTCTGTGACCTGCTTAACTTCACACAAGGAATTAATGACAGAGTTAGGACTGCTGACTTGAAGGCTGCAACATTTTGGAAACTATAACATAGGTCCACATTCACGGGCAAGGTTTCTGGAACTCTGTGCCTGTGAGGTAGTTTGTTCGTTAGTGTGTTGTAAAGGTGAGTGAAGAGAGGAGTGCAGCTGTCAGCAGTCCCAGCTCTTCTGTCCTGTGTGTCCCGGGCGTGACAACAGTCAGCTCTCTGAGAAAGACTGAGGATTCTTTACTGTAGACTTTGGAGAGTCAATTACCTGTGGGGATTACAATAGAATAAGCCTTATCTGAAGTATTAGCCACTACGCCACATGATAAAAAGTGCTTTAAAAATATTTTTGGTTATGAGCAGTTCAAATAATTCTGTTAGGTTTTACCTTTGTCATTTGCTATAGACATTTTCTTTATCATTATAGCTTTTCTTTATGAGTGCTGTTTTCATGAACATGAGCATATAAAGTCTCCAAGGCTAAAGCTATTAAGGCTTGTTTACAAATTACCTTTGGGGGTTCTATTTTAAACTATTTAAAATTTATCTGATACTAAGCTAGCTTTAACCAACAGATGTTAAACATTTTTTTCTCATTCTCCCAGCCCCCACGTTTTTGTTTGTTTTCAAGTTTCAAAACTTGATTGCTCTATCCTTTAACTTCTTTAGGAAAAAGTGATCCATGGCGTTTACATGCCCCGAGGTTATCTTGAATTGATACCAAATCCTAAGGACAATGAAGTGGATCACATAAGAGCAACATGTTTTAATAGTGACATAGTCCTGATGCCAGAGCTATCGACCTTCAGAGTTTTGCCGTGGGCCGAGAGGACAGCAAGGGTGATCTGTGACACGTTCACTGTGACTGGTGAGCCTCTGTTGACTTCCCCAAGGCACATCGCAAAGAGGCAGCTGAGCCGGCTGCAGGACTCTGGCTTCTCCCTATTCTCTGCCTTCATCTATGATTTTTGCACTTTTGGTGTACCTGAAATTATCAATTCAAAGACCATATCTCTTCCTGCTTCAGCATTGCTAAATGATCACGACCAGCCTTTCATCCAGGAACTCGTGGATGGGTTGTATCACACTGGGGCCAATGTTGAGAGCTTTTCCTCCTCTACCAGGCCTGGCCAGATGGAAATCTGCTTTCTGCCCGAATTTGGCATCAGTTCAGCTGATAATGCATTTACCTTTAGAACAGCTGTCAAAGAAGTGGCAAGGAAATATAATTACATCACCAGCTTTTTCATTGAGACTGGATTCTGCAATTCAGGAATTTTGTCTCATAGTCTCTGGGATGTCGATGGAAAGAAAAACATGTTCTGTAGCAGTTCTGGAATGGAGCAGCTCACGACCACTGGGAAAAAATGGTTGGCAGGTCTCTTGAAGCACTCTGCTGCTCTCAGCTGCTTGATGGCTCCTGCTGCTAGCTGCCGGAAGCGCTATTTCAAGGAGAGTAAAGACCTGAAGGAGAGTGTGCCGACAACGTGGGCATACAACGATAACAGCTGTGCTTTTAATATCAAGTGCCATGGTGAGAAAGGCACCAGAATAGAAAATAAACTGGGCTCAGCCACGGCAAACCCTTACCTGGTGCTGGCTGCCACTGTGGCTGCAGGCTTGGATGGACTTCAAAGAAACGATGGTGTTTTGGCTGCTCCAGAGGATGGCACAGACCTTCATCAGCCCAAATTTTCTGAGATCCCTTTGAAACTAGAAGATGCCCTCATGGCACTGGAGGAAGATCAATGTCTGAGACAGGCTCTAGGGGAAACTTTTATTCGATATTTTGTTGCCATGAAGAAATATGAGTTGGAAAGTGAAGAAACAGATGCTGAGAGAAATAAATTCTTAGAGTATTTTATTTAGTGTGAAACCCTTGACTGTTCCTTTAGCGATGTGAGTTTTACTTAAGTAATTGATCTGCCAGAAAGAAAAGATTGGCTTTTTGCAACAACAACAAGGCTACAAATGCTTTCTCTCTTTTTTGTCCCCATGGAGTATTTGACAGATGAAGTGGGGTTGCTGAGAGGATTCTGATTCAGAAACAAACAATAAAGTTGTGGTGCAGCTGTGATGTGAAAACCCAGCAAACCTTGTCACTCGGTGGTCATTGCCTCTGCATATGTTGACCTAGATACGAATATTCAGTTTTGTGGGAGCAACAAATATATTCACACAACTAAAAAGACTTAAGAATTAGAATGCAAAATTTAAATAACTATAAAAAATGAAATAATTTCAAATATACACATAGGTTGTGACTGCCAGGAAAACAAATATATTTGCTAATATAATCTCACTCATCAAGGCATTCTGAAGGTCTATTTTTCAAGCATCATTGTGATGCCTCTAAATGACTTAATTAAGTTTTACAAAAATATGTCATGATGACAAGTTAGAAGAAGTTTTCACATATGTCCCTTCTCTTTCTACCCTTTGTCACCAGCTCCTAAAAGGCCAAGGAATTTCAAGGCTGTAATGTCCACAAGAAACAAATCCACAAGAAATAGATTTTGAGCTGGGAACAATGAGGTCAAATATTTAAAAGTAGTGAAAATGTTTCTTTAAACAGTATCTCATATAAAAGCCATATTCATAAAATACGGATGGAATGGGGATGGGCTGTGGTGGGTGGGCTCTGCCTGGTTTGTACCACTCTTTGAAACTGGAGATTTCAAAGATACCTCTGGTGCTTTGTGGAGCATGAAAACAACTGCCTTGATAACCAGGGCAATGCTTTCAGCTAAAATTGTCTTTAAATTACTGAGTCTCCTGCCCACAGAAGTTGGTATCTCCCCAGAGAATCTTAAATGTTCTAGACCTTTGTGTGAATGAGATACTATTGTAACTATCACCAAAGTTTAGCTTCTTTTGGGAGGAAATTCAAAATCCACTTACTAGCAAATAAAAACCCTATTCCACTGCTTAGAATCAAATAGGAGATTTTATGTTCAATTAAAAACAACTGTGGTCTCAGTTGAGAGAGCAAACATGCAGGCACAGGGTTAGAATATGGCTCAGATCCTCCTAATTCAAATCCATGGTACTCAGCAGCTTTAATACTGAAAGTCAGACTCTTCTTCTAATTGCTCACCCTCTTTCCTTTGAGCATGGAAACTCTAGGAAACTTCCTTCAAGGACAGATTCTCCATTCCCTGTCCTTTCCCCATCCTTCTGCCCTCACCTTCCTGCCGACTAACCTGCAGGTGATGTGGCTAGAGTGATGCACTGAGGAATGGAGCTGCACGGGATAGTAACGGGGTGGAAGGTTTGTCCTGTGGGCAGAGCACGCTTTGCCCACATTCAGATTTTTACTTCTATCTCCTTTAAGGCACCATGAGTTTCGGTCTTTGTTACTTGGACAAAAATCACCTTTCTTGCTTGTGTGTGAGTGTGATTGTATGTGTGTGTGTGTGTGTGTGTGTGTGTGTCTGAGTGTGTGTGTGGAAAATGTGAGGGATTTGGGGATGAAAGAATAAAGGTAAAAGAACCAGTGAAAGATCAGTTCCTTAACCTTTCTATTCTAGGAGAATCTGAATTAGAGGGATTCACACATGCAAAAAAGTTACATTGTCACCCACCCTAACAGAGCTGTATAAACCTGTACAGCAAAGAGTGTTTCCCACCCTTCAGTTCTACAAGGATCGAGTCTTTAGCCACTGCAGTCACTGACCAACAGTGTACCCCAGAAGGAATTCAGGATGAAAAACAGGATGAAATGTGCTTTGGAAAAACAGGCCTTTAGACAGTGAGATGCATATCTGAGGAAGAATTTTAATGAACCCAGATTCTTGTATCTTCCCATGCATAGAAAAGCACTAAAATCATTAACTGAACTACCTGTTCATTGTGACTAGAGATAATCTTTTACTGAGATGTATGCTTGGTTGACTGACCTTATTCCTTAGCCCAAAGTCATGTATATCCTGGCTCTTTCCCTACTTCTTTGGAGCAGTTCCTCAGAGCTGTCTGAGAGGCTGTCTCCCAGGCTACAGTCCACAGTAAGACCCTGAATAAAACTTAAACTCACAGATCTTACATTGTGCCTTTTTCTTTCAGACCCCTTATGCAGCTCATGTGCCTTCATGAAACATGTCTAGTGCTTTGGCTTAGTTTTACCACAATGTGTAAAAGATGGCATAAAAACTCTGTTAATCAAGGTGCTTGTAGCCTTTTTTTCTCCTGGAATACGATATTAGCAAAATAACTTTAAAAACCCACGATATTCAGGATGGCAGTGTGAGGGAATTATGTAACTGGGAACGCTATCATCGGTGTTCAGTATACAGTAGTGAGTTGACAGAAAATATTCAGCCATGCGTTACCAATCAGTTTATAATATAAACTGGTGTGGCAATCTTCACAGAGATTTCCTTTAGGGTGTTCTGATGTATATATTCTTGCTTTTTAAGGCAAACCAAAAATAAACATTGGCTAAGAGTGTTCAGAGCTAAAGAAAAATTGGAGTAGACATACAAATTCTGTTGTATGTTTCTTTCCTATTTATCCATTTACAGGCTTTTTATTTTTGAAGGGACTTTCTCTGATGCTTCTACTGTCTTAGTCTAGGTTAAGAGGGCCAAAGTCATTCAACAGCATTTATTGGACATCTGTTGTGTGCTAAGCCTTTTGCTGGGACTCACAGTTCTAGGGGAGACCAAGACAAATATGAGCAGACAATGAAAGGGTTTGGGATCTGTGTATTTTAAACAGAACAGCAAGAATTTTTTGTAGCCCTAATGCTGAAAAAACTAGTTAGAAGCCTGCACTTTAGCTGGAAAAGGATACTTTATGAATCTCTTCATGAAATTACTCCTTTATTTTCAATTACTATAATTGTTCTAATCAAAGATTAGGGGAAATGTGATTACTGAATTTAAGGCTGGCTGTTAAGTGAGTACACATAAGAAGTATAAACTAAAGACTATAATAAGGCAAGGAAGGAAATATCAGTATCATAGTAGGAAGCTTCTGTTTTCAAGGACATTTTATGATCTAAAATTTCATTTTACAGTGATTGTCTGAATAACAACGAAGCTTGAAATACTTATTTGAAGGCAATGAGAGATTTAAAGACTTTAATATGAATAAAAATTGAAAGCACATAGTAAAGTCTGAACTTATCAGTGACACATAACAGTTTACTGACATATCTTCAGTCAACTGTTTGAAAAAATAGGTTACCAATATATTTGTAATATGGATATTATGGGGCAATACCTTTAATCTTGGGTTTCCTATTACAGGTGTTAAAACTTGTATCTCTAAACGTTACATATGTGCACTGTGCCTTGTATCTTCCCTGTTAAAGCTCTTCTCATATTGCCTATAATTAGTAGTTTACATGACAGATTTTCTAATTAGAATATGAGTTCCAAGAAGGAAGGGCACAGATCTTGTTCATATTTATATTTTTTATTCCTTGCAGATATTCTGAAATTCAATAACTGTTTAACCAGTCAATCGATTGATCAAACAGCTTATATGCTATAGGCATAATACAGTTCTATAGTATAGTATAATACTCTCACACACATGCACATACCCAGAGAGAGTGAGAAATAAAGATGGGGAAAACTGAAAGAATCAGTGATTTGTGGTTTGTTATTGGCCCTAAAATTTCTGCAATTAGGTGAACTTCTTTAGATTCCTCTGTTTTCAGAAACTCATGTGTAAACACTATTTGATCAGCTTGATGGGGATCATAAAAAACAGAGATCAGGGTGGAATAGTCATGCTTATTTGCCGAGCAGAACCCTTCAATGGCTTTCTTTATTTTTTCTTTTTTAACATCTTTATTGGAGTATAATTGCTTTACAATGGTGTGTTAGTTTTGGATGTATAACAAAGTGAATCAGCTATACATATATATATGTTCCTATATCTCTTCCCTCTTGAGTCTCCCTCCCTCCCACTCTCCCTATCCCACCTGGCTGCTTCCCACTAGCTATCTATTTTACGTTTGGTAGTGTATATATGTCCATGCCATTCTCTCACTTTGTCACAGCTCACCCTTCCCCCTCCCCATATTCTCAAGTCCATTCTCTAGTAGGTCTGTGTCTTTATTCCTGTCTTACCCCTAGGTTCTTCATGACCTTTTTCTCTTTTTTTGTTTAGATTCCATATATATGTGTTAGCATATGGTATTTGTTTTTCTCTTTCTGACTTACTTCACTCTGTATGACAGACTCTAGGTCCATCCACCTCCCTACAAATAACTCAATTTCGTTTCTTTTTATGTTTGTGGAATTTCCCTCCTTTTGTCTCCTGTCTTGCAAGGCAGAAGTCAGAACCTCACCTTTCCAGTTTCTGTCACAGCTATGGTACAAAGACTGTCAATCAGATGCAATCATTCAACCTTTGTGGACTCCATTCTGGGTAAGTCTGAGGGAGGCCACAGTGGCGAGAGTCCCAGGGGCAGCATCCTTGGACTCTTGTCACTCTGGCCTCCCTCAGGCTTACCCAAGGATAATGTTTCCATAATGTTACAGAAACATTAACTGCATTATGTGATGTGTGAAATTAATCCGGGTTTTTTTTTAACATCTTTATTGGAGTATAATTCCTTTACAATCATGTGTTAGTTTCTGCTTTATAACAAAGTGAATCAGCTATACATATACATATATCCCCATATCTCCTCCCTCTTGCGTCTCCATCTCCCTCCCACCCTCCCTATCCCACCCCTCTAGGTGGTCACAAAGCACCGAGCTGGATTACTCTGCCAGTGGTAGTTGCTTAGCGTCTCTCAGAGCAGTCAGACTTATCTTCCAAACCTGATTTTCTGACCTTCCCAAATTCTGTGAATTATCTAATACCTTTTAATACATTCCTTGTCTGCTTAAGCTAGCTAGAATTTGCAAAAAGTATCCTGACTGAAAACAGTCTATAAAAGGACACAGAAAGAGCAAGACACTTTGATAAGGGGGAAGGGGGAAAGCAGGGAGTGCTCTTTAATCAGAAAAGTAGGAACAAGTTAATGTTTATATTAGATTTAGATTTGTACCAGTTTATTAAGCTACATCACACTGGTGCTTTCTCATTCGCTGCCTTATTTGATGCTCCCTACAATTTCATGAAAATAGTATGCTCATTATTTTAATAGGAAGAGATGTAGGACTCAGAGAAGTTAAGTGTGGAGACAATTGGCAGGTGAATCCAGGCCCCACACTTTGAGTCTTATGGTCTCCGTGCTACACACCGAAACACCATTCACTGTAGAGTTCCAGCAGAGTCACTAAAAAGAATGTTATGTTTCAATTTTAAGGCTTCTGGGCACCAACAGGTAGGTTCTTTAGCTAGATAACTAAATAATTGGACCTTTTCTTCTTTGTTAATATGTACTTCAATTTAAAGTAGTTTCACTAAGTTTTATTCAATGTGTTTGACTACAAACAAATCTCAGCAAACCAGATGTGGGATTGTTCAGGTAATAGCTATCTGCCAGCTACTCCACACAGGCCAGAAAATCTCATCAAAAAGGAAGATCATGCTATAACAGCATTTATATTACATTCAGAACTTTTCTCAGAGAAGAATAGTAATTTAAGTCATAAAATTTTTTATCATTTTTTGAATATAAAAATACCTGGTTGAAATCCCTAAGTCTCTGGGATTTAAACTGAAATTATTTTGTTCCACCTTCAGAAATCTTCCTTGACAAGAAATCTGCATTCACTGAGAGCATAAAATATTTGATACTTCTCTAAGTCTGCTTAAGGAATAACACATAAGAACGTACATTGATGTTTTTTTAAAAAACAGGCAGCTTACCTGAAGGGAAAAGGTATAAATTAAAGTGAATTGACTAGAACCTAGCACACAATGAGAGTTTTTTTCTTTTCTTTCCTTTTTAGAGTTTTTCCTTTTAAGGTCAATATGATCAGTTGATTCATCACCAATCATCAGGATCACTTCACACCTGTCAGAATGGCTATTATCAAAAAGGCAACAAATGTTGGAAAGTATATGGAGAAAAGGAAACCCTCATGCATTGTTGGCGGTAATGTAAATCGGTGCAGCTACTGTGGAAAACAATATGGAGATTCCTCACTAAATTAAGAATAGAACTACCTTATGATCCAGCAATTCCACTCTTGGGTATTTTTCCAAAGAAAATGAAAACATGAATTTGGAAAGATATATGCACCCCTATGTTCATTGCAGCATTATTTGTAAATAGCTTGGCTATTTGTAAATAGCCAAGATAAGGAAGCAACCTAAGTGCTCATGAATAGATGAATAGATGTAGAAGATGTGGTATATATATACAATGGGATGTTACTCAGCCATAACAAAGAATGAAATCTTGCCATTTGTGACAACATAGATGGACCTAGAGGGTATAATTCTAAGTGAAATAAATCGGACAAAGACAAATCCTGTATGATTTAACTTATATGTGAAATTTAAAAATGCAAAACAAATGAACAAACAAAACTAAACAGAATCAGAGGTATAGATACAGTGAACAAATAGATGGTTGCCAAAAGGGAGAAGTGGGGGCTTGAGAGAAATAGGTGAGGGAGATTAAGAGGTACAAATTTCCAGTTGCAAAATAAATAATTCATGAGTATGAAGTGTACAGTGTAGGAGATATAGTCAATAGCTATGTAATACCTTAGTATGGTGACATATCATAACTAGAGTTATCATGATGATCATTTTGAAATGTACAGAAATATCGGATCATTATGTTGTGTACCAGGAACTAGTGTCATGCTATAGGTCAATTATACTTGAAAAATAAACAATGTATTAAAATACTAATAACATATGCATTTACAATCACAGGGCTTACATGTGAATATATTTAAGTCAACAGGTATTAAGTACAGGCTCAATATCAGTGGGGAGAGGAGAGAGGAACATTGAAAATATTTAATATTACTGACATCTATGGGTATATTCAAGAGCCATTAGAAATATGAAACTATGGAAACACTACATGCATTATGGGATGCCTGAAATTAATCCAGGTTTTAAAAATTCTGGATTACTCTGCAATGCATTTGGAATAAGTAGTCTGAAAAGGACTAAGAAAGATTTACTATTTAACAAACCATGAAAGGATAAAAAAAATCTAGCTATAATTTGTTACTTATTTAGAGGTTGGTGTAAATGAATCAGATTATAAAAACCTCTAAAACATCTACAAATTAAATAAATTTTACAAAGTGCTAAATTCCTTTCTTTTTTTCTTAACATCTTTATTGGAGTATAATTGCTTTACAATGGTGTGTTAGTTTCTGCTGTATAACAAAGTGAATCAGTTATACATATGTCCCCATATCTCTTCCCTCTTGTGTCTCCCTCCCTATCCCACCCCTCTAGATGGTCAAAAAGCACCGAGCTGATCTCCCTGTACTATGCAGCTGCCTCCCACTAGCTATCTATTTTACATTTGGTAGTGTATATATGTCCATGCCACTCTCCCACTTTGTCACAGCTTACCCTTCCCCCTCCCCGTATCCTCAAGTCCATTCTCTAGTAGGTCTGCGTCTTTATTCTCATCTTGCCCCTAGGTTCTTCATGACCTTTTTCTCTTTTTTTGTTTAGATTCCATATATATGTGTTAGCATATGGTATTTGTTTTTCTCTTTCTGACTTACTTCACTCTGTATGACACACTCTAGGTCCATCCACCTCACTACAAATAACTCAATTTCGTTTCCTTTTATGGCTGAGTAATACTCCATTGTATATATGTGCCACATCTTCTTTATCCATTCATTTGTCAATGAACACTTAGGTTGCTTTCATGTCCTGGCTATTGTAAATAGAGCTGCAATGAACATTTTGGTACATGACTCTTTTTGAATTATGGTTTTCTCAGGGTATATGCCCAGTAGTGGGATTGCTGGGTCGTATGCTAGTTCTATTTTTGGTTTTTTAAGGAACCTCCATACTGTTCTCAATAGTGGCTGTATCAATTTACATTCCCACCAAAAGTGCAAGAGGGTTCCCTTTTCTCCACACCTTCTCCAGCATTTATTGTTTCTAGATTTTTTGATGATGGCCATTCTGACTGGTGTGAGATGATATCTCATTGTAGTTTTGACTTGCTTTTCTCTAATGATTAATGATGTTGAGCATTCTTTCATGTGTTTGTTGGCAATCTGTATATCTTCTTTGGAGAAATGTCTATTTAGGTCTTCTGCCCTTTTTTGGATTGGGTTGTTTGTTTTTTTGATATTGAGCTGCATGGGCTGCTTGTAAATTTTGGAGATTAATCCTTTGTCAGTTGCTTCATTTGCAAATATTTTCTCCCATTCTGAAGGTTGTCTTTTTGTCTTGTTTATGGTTTCCTTTGCTGTGCAAAAGCTTTTAAGTTTCATTAGGTCCCATTTGTTTATTTTTGTTTTTATTTCCATTTCTCTAGGAGGTGGGTCAAAAAGGATCTTGCTGTGATTTATTTCTGAGATCACTAGGAAACATACACCAAATCAGTTTTTATGAAGTAATCAGAAATTATTATTGTTTAGTGTTCACAGTGAAAAAGGATGGTTAGATATTTTAAAGTTTACAAATGCTTTTTGTTTGTATTTATTTTTATTTTTTAAATGAACCTTTTATTTTAGAACAGCTTTATATTTACAGAAAAATTGCAGAGATACTACACAGAGTACCATAAATCTCACACCCAGTATCACTTATCCTTAATATCTTAGTATGTCTATTTGTTATAATTAATGAACCACTATAGATACATTATTATTAAGCAAAGCCCATACTCTGTACAAATTTGCTTAGTTTTTCCATAGTATCCTTTTCTTAAAATGGAAGTAAAATTGACCTACAGCACTATGTTTATTCCAGGTGTACAACACAGTGCTTTGATATATCTATACATCACAAAATTATCACCATATGAGTCTAGTAACCATTTGTCATCATAAAAAGTTATTATAGTATTATTGACTCTATTCCTCATGCTGTATATTTCATTCCTGTGACTCATTTTGAAGCTGGACGTTTGTACCTCTTAATCTTTCTCGCCCAGTTTACTCATCTCCAACCCTCCCACTGTGACAACCACCTGTTTGTTCTCTTTATCTATGATTCTGAAATTTTTCTTTCTCTGTTTGACATTTCAGTTAACATAATAACCTCTATGTCCATCCATATTGTTGCAAATGGAAAGAATTCATCCTTTTTAAATGGCTGAGTAATATCCCATTGTGTACCTATATGCCACATCTTCTTTATCCCTTCATTTATTGATGTATGCTTATGGGGCCTCCATATCTTGGCTATTGTAAATAATGCTGCAATGAACAATGGGATATATATGTCTTTTCAAATTATTGTTTTTGTTTTCTTTAGAAAAATACCCAGAGGTGGAATTCTGGATCACAAGGTAACCCTATTTTTAATTTTTTTGAGGAAACTCCATAATGTTTTTCACAGTGGCTGCACCAATTTACATTCCCACCAACAGTGTATGAGGGCTCCCTTTTCTCCACCTTCTCACCAACATTTGTTATTTGTTGTCTTTTGGATAGCAGCCATTTTGACAGGTGTGAGGTGATATATTTTTGTGTGTTTTTTAAAATTTTATTAATTTTATTTATTTATTTTTGGCTGTGTTGGGTCGTTGCTGTGCACGGGCTTTCTCTAGTTGTGGTGAGCAGGAGCTACTCTTCGTTGCGGTGCATGGGCTTCTCATTATGGTGGCTTCCCTTGTTGCGGAGCACGGGATCTAGGCACCCAGGTTTCAGTAGTTGTGGGCCACAGGCTCTAGAGCGTAGGCTCAGTAGTTGTGCCACATGGGCTTAGTTGCTCCACGGCATGCGAGATCTTCCTGGACCAGGGCTCAAACCCATGTCCCCTGCATTGGCAGGCAGATTCTCAACCACTGAGCCACCAGGGAAGCCCCTTGTTGTGTTTTGATATGCATTTCCCTGATGATTAGTGATGTTGGGTATCTTTTCTTGTATCTGCTGGCCATCTGTATGTCTTCTTTGGAAAAGTGTGTATGCAGGTCCTCAGTGAATTTTTTAATAGGGTTATTTGGTGTTTTTTGTATGATGTTGAGTTCTTTGTATATATTGAATTTTAACCCCTTATCATTAACCACTATATCATTTGCAAGTGTCTTTCCCCATTTATCAGTAGACTGTCTTTTCATTTTATTGATATGTACAAAAGGATTTTAGTTTGATATAGTCCCACTTGTTTATGTTTGTTTTTGTTGCCCTTGCCTAAGGAGACATATCCAAAAACATATTGCTAAGACTTAGCAATATGTGTTTTCTTCTAGGAGATTTATGGTGTCAGGTATTACATTTAAGTTTTTAATCTATTTTGAGTTTGCTTTTGTACATGATGTGAGAAAGTAGTCCAGTTTAATTCTTTTGCATGTAGCTGTCCAGTTTTTCCAACCCATTATATAGTCTTGCCTCCTTTGCCATAAATTAGTTTAACATATAAGTGTGGGTTTATTTCTGGGTTCTCTGTTCTGCTCCATTGATCTTTGTGTCTATTTTTTTGCCAGTACCATACTGCTTTGGTTATTGTAGCTTTGTAGTATTGTTTGAAATCAGGGAGCATGATACCTGCAACTTTGATCTTTTTCTTATCAAGATTGCTTTGGTTATTTGGGCTCTTTGTGTTTCCATTCAAATTTTAGAATTATTTGTTCTAGTCCTGTGAATACCATTGGTATTTTGATAGGGATTGCAGTGAATCTGTAGATTGCCTTGGGGAGTTTGTTCATTCTAATAATGTTAATTCTTCCAATCCATGGGACAACATATCTTTCCATTTGTTCATGTCATCTTCAATTTCTTTCACTAATGCCTTATAATTTTCCAAGTATACATCTTTTAACTCCTTGGTTAGATTTATTCTTAGGTATTTTATTCTTTTTGATGTGACTGTAAATGGGATAGTTTTCTTAATTTCCTTTTCTGATAGTTCATTATTTGTATATAGAAATGTGACAGATTTATGTATATTAATTTTGTGTCCTTCAACTTTACTGAATCCCATTGTTAGTTCTAATGTTTTTTTGGTGACATCTTTAGTATTTTCTATGTTTATTATCATGTCATCTGCAAATAGTGACAGTTTTACTACTTCCTTTCCAATTTGAATTTTTAAACTTCTTTTTCTTGTCTGATTGCTAGGGCTTCCAATACTACATAATAAAAATGGCAAGAGTGGTCATCCTTGTCTTGTTCCTGATCTTAGAGAAAAGTATTTTCTGCTTGATAAGTATGATGGTCATATATGGCCTTTATTATGTTGAGGTTTATTATGTTGAGGTATGTTCCCTGTCTGCTCACTTTTTTGAGAGCTGTTAGCATAAATGGATATTTAATTTTGTCAAAAGTTGTTTCTACATCTATTGAGATGATCATATGATTTTTATTATCCAATTTGTTAATGAGGTGTACCACATTGATTGATTTGTGAGCGCTGAAACATACTTCATTCTTTGGAAATAATCCTGCTTGATCATGGTATATTATCCTTTTAATGAATTGTTGAATTTGGTCTGCTAATATTTTCTTGAGAATTTTAAAATCTATGTTTGAAATTGGACTGTCATGTGTGTGTGTGGATGTGTGTGTGTGTATGTGTGTGATATTTTTGTCCTGTTTTGGCATCAGGGTGATGCTGGCCTTGAGGACTGAGTTTGGAAGCATTCCTTCCTCTTTAATTTTTTGGAGTAGTTTGAAAGGATAGGTGTTAACTCTTCTTTAAATGTTTTGTAGAATCCTCCTTTGAAGCCATCTGTTCTTTTGTTTTTTGGGAGGTTTTTGATTACTGATTCAAGTTCATTACTAGTAATTGGTCTATTCCTATTTTCTATTTCTTCCTGATTCAGTCTTGGGAAATTGTTTGTTTCTGGGAATTTATCCATTTATTCTAGGCTGCCCTTTTCTTTGGGCATATAATTGTAGTAATCTATTATAATCCTTTGTATTCCTATAGTGCTGTTTGTAACTTCTGTTTCATCTCTGATTTTAAATTTGGGCCCTCTTTTTCTTTTGCTTCGGGAGTCTGCATAAAGTGTTACCAATATTGCTTATCTTTTCAAAGAAACACTTCTTAGTTTCACTGATCTTTTCTATTGCTTTTTTAAGTTTCTATTTCTGCTCTGCTCTTTATTATTTATTTCCTTCTGCTACATTTGGGTGTTGTTTGCTCTTCTTTTTCTAGTTCCTTTAGGTGTAAGGTTAGGTTGTTTATTTGTCATTTTCTTGTTCCCTGAGGTAGGATTGTATTGCTACAAACTTCCCTCTTAGAACTGCTTTTGCTGCATCTTATAGATTTTGGGTCGTTGTGTTTCCGTTTTCATTTGTCCCCAAGCATTTTAAATTTTCTTTTCAATATCTTCAGTGACCCATTGGTTGTTTAGTGGCATATTTAACCTCTATGTATTTGTGTTTTTTTGCAGTTTTTTTCTTGTAATTGATTTCTAGTCTCATAGTGTTGTGATTGGAATAGACGCTTGATATGATTTCAATTTTCTTAAATTTACTGAGATTATTTTGTGACCCAGCATGTGATCTATCCTGTAGAATGTTCCAGGTCCATCTGAAAGGAATGTGTATTCTGCTGCTTTTGGATGGAATGTGCTATACATATATATTATGTTCATCTGATCTAATGTGTCATTTAAGGACAATGCTTCTATATTGATTTTCTGTCTGGGTTACCAATTTACTGATGTAAGTAGGGTGTTAAAGCCCCTACTATCATTGTGTTACTGTGAATTTCTCCCTTAATGTCTGTTAATATTTGCTTTATGTATTTAGGTGGTCCTATATTGGGTGCATATATATTTAGAACTGTATATCTTGTTAAATTTATCCCTTTATCATTATATACCCTTTTTAGTCCTTCTTATAGTCTTTGTTTTGAAGTCTATTTTGTCTAAGTATTTCTACCTCAACTTTCTTTTCCTTTCCATTTCTTTGAATACCATTTTCAATCTCATCACTTTCAGTCTGTGTGTGTCTTTAGTACTGAAGTGAGTCTTTTATAGGCAGCATATATATGGGTCTTGTTTTTGCATCAATTTAGCCACTCTATGTGTTATGATCAGAGCGCTTAGTTCGTTAATAAAGTAATTATTGATGTGTACTTGTTGCCAGTTTTTTAAAGTTTTGGGGGATTTTGTAGTTTTTGTTTGTTTCTTTCTTTCATTCCTCCTCTTTTGTTCTCTTCCTTTGTAATTTGATGACTATGTTTACTATATATTTTCCTTCAGTGATGAGATTTTTCCTTTTGGAATTTTCACATTTCTAGTTGTGGTAATTTATTTTCTGCTCAGAGAAATCCCTTTAATATTTCTTGTAAAGCCAGTTTAGTCATGCTGAACTCTAACTTTTTGCTTGTCTGTAAAACTTTTGATCTCTTCTTCAAATGTGATTGGTCATTTTGCCAGGTAGAATACTCTTGGTTATAGGTTTTTCCCTTTCATAATTTTAAATATATCATGCCACTCCCTATTCTCTGCAAAGGTTCTGCTGAAAAGTCATCTCATGCTCTAATGGGAGTTCCCTTGTACGTAATTGTTGCTTTTCCCTTGCTGCTTTTAATATTCTTTCTTTATCTTTGCTGTAGATAGTTGCTCCGTAAATAGTTTAAATTTTGGTGTACCCATGGGAGAAGGTGAATTCAGGGTCTTCTTACTCCACTAATTTAGCTGGTTAGATTTTCAATTGCTATTGATGTTAGATACCAAATAGCATTTCTATTCAATTTATTAAATAATTGGTTTTGAGAGCCATTTGTTACTGAAGAGGAAGGTGCAAAGCTTTGTTGAGGATTAGTTGATTATAGGGGTGTGGGTTTATTTCTGAGCTCCCTATTCTGTTCCATTGATCTATATGCCTGTTTTTGTGCCAATACCATGCTTTTTTTTTTTTTTCAGTACACTGGTCTCTCACTGTTGTGGCCTCTCCCATTGCGGACCACAGGCTCCAGATGCACAGGCTCAGCAGCCATGGCTCATGGGCCCAGCCGCTGCGTGGCATGTGAGATCTTCCTGGACTGGGGCACGAACCCATATCCCCTGCATTAGCAGGTGGACTCTTAACCACTGCACCACCAGGGAAGCCCCACCATGCTGTTTTGATTGCTGTAGATTTATAATGTTGTCTGAAGTCTGGGAGGGTTCTGCCTCTAGCTTTGTTCTTATTTTTCAGGATTGCTTTGGCAATTTTGGTTTTTTGTGGTTCCATATATAGTTAAGGATTATTTGTTCTAGTTCTTTGGAAAATGTCATGGTAATTTGATAAGGATTGCATTAAATCTGCAGATTGCTTTGGGTAGTATGGCCATTTTAACAATATTAGTTTTCCAATCCAAGAGCACAGGATAACTTTCCATTCTTTGAATCATCTTCAGTTTCCTTTATCTACATTTTACATTTCTCAGTGTATGTCTTTCACCTCCTTGGTTAAGTTTATTCCTCCGTTTTAGTTTTGTTTTGTTTTGTTGCAGTACATGGGCCTCTCACTGTTGTGGCCTCTCCCGTTGCGGAGCACAGGCTCTGGACGTGCAGGCTCAGTGGCCATAGCTCACGGGCCTAGCCACTCCACGGCATGTGGGATCTTCCCAGACCGGGGCACAAACCCATGTCCCCTGCATCGGCAGGCAGAACTCTCAACCACTGCTCCACCAGGGAAGCCCTGTTTTGTTTTATTGATGTGATTTTTAAAGGGATTTTTTTAACTTTCTCTTTCTGATATTTCACTGTTTGTGTAAAGAAATGCTGCAGCTTTCTGTATATTGATCATATATCCTGTCACCTTGCTGAATTCATTTATCAGTTCTAGTATTTTTTTGTATGGAGTCTTTAAAATTTTCTATATGTAGTATCATGTCACCTGCATATAATGACAGCTTTACCTCTTCCTTTCCAATTTGGATACATTTTATTTCTTTTTCTTGTATGATTGCTGTGGCTAAGACTTCCACTACAATGTTGAATAGAAGTGGTGAGAGTGGGCATCCTTGCCTTGTTCCAGATTTTAGCAGGAAGACTTACAGCTTTTTCACTGTTGAGTATTATGTTGGCTGTGGGTTTGTCATAAATGGCTTTTATTATGTTGTGGTATGTTCCCTCTATACCCACTTTGGTAAGAAATTTTATCATGAATGCAAGTTGGATTGTATTAATATTTAAATTCTTTTGCTACTCAATTCTCTTTCAGAAAATTTGCAGTCTCAAAGGTAGTATGTCAGTGCTTGTTTTCAACATAGTTAAGAAAACACCCATTTATATTATCCTGAAACATTTTCAGAGGCCTCAGATTGTCTTTTGATTTAGTCTTCTTGGTGTTAGTCTAATTATTCCTTTTTATTTTTCATTTTTATGTACTCAGTTGACCCTTGAATAATGTAGGAGATAATCTCACAGTACTTTATAGTTGGCCCCATATCTGTGATTCCTGTGCATCCGCAGATTCAATCAGCCACAGACCATGGAGCATGGCAGTATTTATAACCCCGTGTAAGTGGACCCTCTCAATTCAAACCCACATTGTTCAAGGGTCAGTGTCCTCTTCCAGGGTTGTAATTTCTTATTTAATTATGAACCAGGGGTGCTTTGGGCAATTACATTCACGTGTTCTGTCAAGAGCTGACTAAATGGGTACAGTATAATATTAACTGTGACATGATTGTGACAAAAATATAAATTATCAGTGTGAAAATGATGCAATAGTTTAAAAAAGTCTACAGTATGTTATTATGAAATCATGTGCAGTATGATTACAGCTGTATAATATATTAAAGGAAGGATTAGAAAATATTATACCCAGTGGATGCTGTTGTGTATAGTAGTGATTAGTTATTGTTTTTTATCTTCCCTATTTCAAAGCAACTCTATATAGTTGTGCTGTTGGTTTTTAATGATTAAATGATCAATGCAAACCAAAATATCATGAGTCCAATTCAGTCTACTCTCAGTGCATCTACTGTTTATCCTTCCAGTCATAAAATGTTCAAGGGAGTGAAAGTAGATAAATGAATTGATTTTCCACCATTTCCCTAATATTAATAATGTGTTCATCACCACCTAATTCCAAATAGTACTTACAATGATTAGTAAGAAAAGTAAAATACTGTAAAATAATAAAATTCAGCCATGAGTGCACCAAAAAAAAAAAAAAGACAAAACTAAACTGCAGGGGGAACATAAATGGAGGTAAGAATGAAGCTAATCAGAAGCATACATTTTGGAACTGGAAAACATGTGGTATGAGGGATATATACCTATTTCAGATTTTCCAATAGCCAGAACAAAAAGCACATCACATCCACGGGATTAACAGCACAAATAAACTCAATACCATCCAGGTATTTAATTCTTCAAATGAAGATGTAAAGTTCCAAGATGAGACCTTTGATCCTCAGAACCCTTCTCCAGAGAGTGCTGTGGAAGGGGATGGACATACCCTCCATGTACTCTCTGAGGGCCTGGCTGTCTTGTTCTTAGTGGTCACACCCTGGCTCCGCTTGGCTGGAGCAGTTCTTGAGGTCAGTGTGGCCAGGTGTGGGGTGACAGCCACCTGCTGGCCTAACTCAGATATTTCTCTGTACTCCAGGGATGGATAGCATGCATGTAAAGAAATGGTTGCATGCTGTACTTTGTGGCAATTTTTTACTTTTTTTACCCTCAGTCAAACAGTTGATGTTTGTTAGGAGAATGCACTTGCTGGGATGTCTGGGATGCACAGACTATATTTACCACTTAAATAGAGACCCTTTGGCCTTGAAAGACAGACAGTGGAGCTGGGGCAGTGCTGAGAGCTGAGGAAGTGAGTAGCCCAGGCTAGGATTTTTCCCACATGCAGGGCAGCCCATGGCTATGTGCTGACATGTCCTAAGAGTGTTGATGGGAAGGGCATCCATGCCTCTCAGGGAGTAATCTAGATCCTCCTGCATGCACAGACCAAAGGGGATGAAATCTCCTGTATACAGCACCGTCTACAGAAAAGTTACCAAGCATTATCTTAAGGTGACAACCAAACTCTCATCTTGACTACAGTGGTTTCAACAAAGCACTCTTAGAATGCCTCACTTCAGTTGTTACAATTTTCTAGTGGGCCCTCTAAAATAAACTGTTTGTGAATTACAGCTCTGAGTTATTTTAGAGGTCATTATTTATAGTTCAGTTAAAAGATGGGGAAATATCTGCTAAAAGAAACTGTTTTCTTTTTTGAGATTGCTAGCTTGTGGCCTGTTTATGCCACTTTCAGATTGTGATTTTAAATCTTCTGATATGCCTAAGGTTGAAAGCTTGTATCTGTTTTCTTTAATAGGAAGAAATGATCCATTTCAACAAAAATCAAAATAGACTTTAAGAATTTAAGGCAATGGAGTAGTGCCAGGGAGAAGTATTCCTGTTTTAACTCATATAAAACTATGGTGTAATTTGTTAAAAGACAACTTTTACTGGTCTTGACCCTTGTAGTTCCTTAATATTCATTGTGTGTCTGTTATGTATACAGAATAAAACTGGGGGAAAACAAGTGGTATAGGATGTGGTTGGTGACTGGTGGCAGGAAGTTTGCATATCCCACTTGGGAAAATAATAAATACTTTTCAGAAATGTTAAATATAAATACAACAGGGAAAAAGACATACATGGGTAGTTGAGGAAATGCGACAGGGCAGTTGTTAATTGAATTCAAAACTTAGTGACAATCAGCACAAATATCAAGGGAACTATGCCGGCTACAGTTTGCTCACCTAGCTTCTCAAAAAAAAGCAAATATTTAGTGCTGGTTATGTGGAGGTGTTCTGTACATACGATGACGATATTTAATTCCTCTAAAAAGGATTTTTCAAAATAAAGGAAATGTGTGATTATTCTAATCAAACATAGATTAAATAAATCAGAACAAGTAGTAGTCATGGTGGTTATACTTGAATCACAGTATGTGGTTTTCATAGCTCTTTCCACATAGTTTTTGCTCCTCCCTCACTCCAGTCCTGTGAAAAACACAAGATAAGCCAGTTTTCCTGAATTACTGGTGAGAACACTGAGGCCTCATAAAGTTATGACATTTGTCTGGGGTAGAGCACTGATTATATCCTAGGAGTTTTGTCTGCTCCATATTTTTCTTTATATGGTATAGTTGTGAAAAGGTTTAGATATCATGGATCACTTGATACATTTGTTTTCCATTTGATGCACAAAAAGTACCCATCTGGTACCTTGTTAATAAGCAAATGAAGAGCACATTAATAGTGGGGGAGGTTAACAGCCCACTTTCAACAATGGACAGATCATCCAAAATTAAAATAAATAAGGAAACACAAGCTTTAAATGATACATTAAACAAGATGGACTTAATTGATATTTATAGGACATTCCATCCAAAAACAACAGAATACACTTTCTTCTCAAGTGCTCATGGAACATTCTCCAGTATATATAATATCCTGGGTCACAAATCAAGCCTTGATAAATTTAAGAAAATTGAAATTGTATCAAGTATCTTTTCTTAACACAATGCTATGAGACTAGATATCAATTACAGGAAAAAATCAGTAAAAGCACAAATACCTGGAGGCTAAACAATACACTACTTAATAACCATGAGATCACTGAAGAAATCAAAGAGGAAATCAAAAAATATCTAGAAACAAATGACAATGAAAACATGATGACCCAAAACCTATGGGATGCAGCAAAAGCAGTTCTAAGAGGGAAGTTTATAGCAATACAATCCTACCTCAAGAAACAAGAAACATCTCAAATAAACACCCTAACCTTACACCTAAAGTAATTAGAGAAAGAAGAAAAAAACTCAAAAAATCCAAAGTTAGCCAAAGGAAAGATCATAAAGATGAGATCAGAAATAAATGAAAAAGAAATGAAGGAAACAAGAGCAAAGATCAATAAAACTAAAAGCTGGTTCTTTGACAAGATAAACAAAATCAATAAACCATTAGCCAGACTCATCAGGAATAAAAGGGAGAAGACTCAAATCAATAGAATTAGAAATGAAAAAGGAGAAGTAACAACTGACACTGCAGAAATACAATGGATCATGAGGGATTACTACAAGCAATGATATGCCAATAAAATGTACAACCTGGAAGAAATGGACAAATTCTTAGAAATGCACAACCTGCCAAGACTTAATCAGGAAGAAATAGAAAATATGAACAGACAAATCACAAGCACTGAGATTGAAACTGTGATTAAAAATCTTCCAACAAAAAGCCCAGGACCAGAGGGCTTCACAGGTGAATTCTATCAAACATTTAGAAAAGAGCTAACACCTATCCTTCTCAAACTCTTCCAAAATATAGCAGAGGGAGAAACACTCCCAAACTGATTCTATGAGGTCACCATCACCCTGATACCAAGAGCAGACAAAGATGTCAGAAAGAAATAAAACAACAGGCCAACAACACTGATGGACATAGATGCAAAATTCCTCAACAAAATACTAGCAAACAGAATCCAATGGCACGTTAAAAGTATCAGAAATCCTGTTCAAGTGGGGTTTATCCCAGGAAAGCAAGGATTCTTCAAAATACACAAGTCAATCAATGTGATACATCCTATTAACAAACTGAAGAAGAAAAACCATATGATCATCTCAGTAGATGCAGAAAAAGCTTTTGACAAAATTCAACACCTATTTATGATAAAACCCTCCAGAAAGTAGGCATAGAAGGAACTTATCTCAACATAATAAAGTCCATATATGACAAACCCACAGCCAACATTGTTCTCAATGGTGAAAAACTGAAACCATTTCCACTAAGATCAGGAACAAGACAAGGTTGCCCATTCTCACCACTATTATTCAACATAGTTTTTGAAGTTTTAGTCACAGCAATCATAGAAGAAAAAGAAATAAAAGGAAACAAAATTGGAAAAGAATAAGTAAAGCTGCCACTCTTTGCAGATGACATGATATTATACACAGAGAGTTCTAAAGACGCTACCAGAAAACTACTAGAGCTAATCAATGAATTTGGTAAAGCAGCAGGATACAAAATTAATGCAAGGAAATCTCTTGCATTCCTATACACAAATAATGAAAATTCTGAGAGAAAATTAAGGAAACACTCCCATTTACCATTGAAACCAAAAGAATAAAATACCTAGGAATAAACCTAGCTAAGGGAGACAAAAGACCTGTATGAAGAAAACTATAAGACACTGATGAAAGAAATTAAAGATGATACCAACAGATGGAGAGATGTTCTTGGATTGGAAGAATCAACATTGTGAAAATGATTATACTACCCAAAGTAATCTACAGATTCAATTCAATCCCTATCAAACTACCAATGGCATTTTTCACAGAACTAGAACAAAAAAGTTCACCATTTGTATGGAAACACAAAAGACTCTGAATAGCCAAAGCAATCTTGAGAAAGAAAAACGGAGCTGGAGGAATCAGGCTCCCTGACTTCTGACTATACTACAAAGCTACAGTAATCAAGACAGTATGGTCCTGGCACAAAAACAGAAATATAGATAAATGGAACACGATAGAAAGCCCAGAGATAAACCCACGCACATATGGTCACCTTATTTTTGATAAAGGAGGCAAGAATATACAGTGGAGAAAAGACAGACTCTGCAATAAGTGGTGCTGGGAAAACTGGACAGCTACACATGAAAGTATGAAATTAGAGCACTCCCTAACACCATAAACAAAAATACACTTAAAATGGATTAAAGACCTAAATATAAGGCCAGACAGGATATAACTCTAGAGAAAACCATAGGCAGACCACTCTATGACATAAATCACAGCAAGATCCTTTTTGACCCACCTCCTAGAGAAATGGAAATAAAAACAAAAATAACAAATGAGACCTAATGAAGCTTAAAACTTTTGCAGAGCAAAGAAACCATAAACAAGACAAAAAGACAACCCTCAGAATGGGAGAAAATATTTGCAAATTAAGCAACTGACCAACGTTTAATCTCCAAAATTTACAAGCAGCACATCAGCTCAATATTAAAAAACAAGCAACCCAATCCAAAAACGGGCAGAAGACCTAAATAGACATTTCTCCAAAGAAGATATACAGATTGCCAACAAACACGTGAAAGGATGCTCTACATCACTAATCATTAGAGAAATGCTAATCAGAACTACAATGGGGTATCATCTCACACCAGTCAGAATGGCCATCATCAAAAAGTCTACAAACAATAAATGCTGGAGAGGGTGTGGAGAAAAGGGAACCCTCTTGCACTGTTGGTGGGAATGTAAATTGATACAGCCACTATGGAGAACGGTATGGAGGTTCCTTAAAAATCTAAGAAGAAATATCATCCGACCTAGCAATCCCACTACTGGGTGTTTACCCCAAGAAAACCATAATTCAAAGAGTCATGTACCACAATGATCATTGCAGCGTTATTTACAATAGCCAGGACATGGAAGCAACCTAAGTGTCCATCAACAGACAAATGGGTAAAAAAGATGTGGCACATATATACAATGGAATATTACTTAGCCATAAAAAGAAATGAAATTGAGTTATTTGTAGTGAGGTGGATGGACCTAGAGTCTGTCATACCGAGTGAAGTAAGTCAGGAGGAGAAAAACAAATTCCAATATATATGCTAACACATATATATGGAATCTAAAAAGTTTTTAAAAAGTGGTTATGAAGAACCTTGGGACAGGATGGAAATAAAGATTCAGACCTACAAGAGAATGGACTTGAGGTCATGGGGAGGAGGAAGGGTAAGCTGGGATGAAGTGAGAGAGTGGCATGGACTTATATATACTACCAAATTAAAATGTATAGGTTGTGGGAAGCAGCTGCATAGCACAGGAAGATCAGCTCCATGCTTTGTGAGCACCTAGAGGGGTGGAATAGGGGTGGTGGGAGGGAGACGCAAGAGGGAAGAGATATGGGGACATATGTATATGTATATGTATAGCTGATTCACTTTGTTATAAAGCAAAAACTAATGCGCCACTGTAAAGCAATTATACTCCAATAAAGATGTTAAAAAAAAAAAGCTAATGTAGAAAATGACATTCCCCAGCTCCAGCTGCTGTTCATATTGACAAACCATCTCTTTTGTTTTTCTTTTTATGTGACAAATGCATCAATTCAGTAGATATTAGGTTGCTTTATGGAGCCTTCTTAACATTGTCAAGTGCTCAGGGAGATTTACAGGACTTGTGTACACACCTCATGTCCTGAAGGAGTTCAGGCAGTTGAGGGGTGACAAGTTACACTCAGGACCATGTTCGGCCACTGATTTGGATCAAGTGCTGGTAGCTGTCAACATGAGGGGTGGCCAGCATCCTGTCAGCGTTGTGACTTTGGAGTGGGGAATGGACACTCCAGCTAGACTTAATCATCTATTAGATTCCATGGGTGGGGAGCCTAAGTGGGACCTTCTAGTGGAGTGGAGCTTGATTTAGGAAATGCGGGGAGATGAATCTGGGAGGATGAATTGGAGGAATATAGAAAAACTTAAATGACAGGTCAAAGAGTTGGCATCTGATTCTCTAGATGTTAAAGAGCCATGCAAGAGCTTTGTGGTTGCTTCTTCTCTGCTTGTGGAGCCACGTGGTGAAGGAGAGGTTTTGTCATCACAGAGCTGTAATGTATTCCAGTCCTGGGGTGGGACTGAAAGACTGCAGGACTGGCCGGGCTGTTCTGGCTTTTGCAGAGTGCTTGTAGCAAGCTTCGTTTTTCAGTGAGCTATGAAATCCTGAGTGCAACCATTTGTCCCCCTACCTGCTGGTGCTGTCTCTTCTATATGGAGCAGATGAAGTCCGAGGCTGAGTGGGTTTACTATTAGGATGATGACGCTAAGTCAGAGTTCCCCTTTTAGGAAACATACATCTCGCTCCTCTGGCAGCGAGTGCTTGACTGCTTCTTACGTGGAAGGTTCAGATGATGTGGACATGAGGATGGCAGGATTCTGTGCCGAGTGGTTGCCGACAATCTGGGAGTTGCTTCCTAGACCAGCGCTGGATGCAGCACCGTCAGGGCATCGAGCCTTGACCTTGCCCCTTGCTCACATCTTACCTTGTTCTTTTAAGAATGAGGATATTCTCTGATGATTTTGCTGATCCACATTCATTAAATTCCTTTACTTTTACCAACGAGAGCTCATTTCTAATATCATGCTAATTAAGCCACTCATTTTGCCAATGAAAAGCTACTTTTTCTTTTTAGTGAAGTAGAGTTGATTTACAATGTTGTGCCACTCTGCTGTACAGCAAAGTGTGTCAGTTATACACATAAAGACATTCTTTTTTTATATAATTTTCCATTACAGTTTATCACAGAATATTCAATACAGTTCCCTGTGCTATACAGTAAGACCTTGTTGTTTATCCATTCTAAATGTAATAGTTTGCATCTACCAACCCCGAACTCCCAATGCATCCCTCCCCCACTCCCCTCCCCCTTGGCAACCACAAGTCTGTTCTCTATGTCTATGAGTCTGTTTCTGTTTCATAGATAAGTTCATTTGTGCCATAATTTAGATTTTACATATAAGTGATATCATATGATATTTATCTTTCTCTTTCTGACTTACTTCACTTAGTATGATAATCTCTAGGTCCGTCCATGTTGCTGCAAATAGCATTATTTCATTCCTTTTTATGGTTGAGTAATATTCTATTGTATATATGTACCACACCTTCTTTATCCATTTATCTGTTGATGGATATGTAGGTTGTTTCCATGTTTTGGCTATTGTCAACAGTGCTGGAAAAGCTACTTTTAATATTCAGTAGGCCAAATAGCAAAGCCTCTGGTGTCAATCAAGGTATGAATACTTGAAAGATGTGACTGACTGAAATGCTGGCCAGGTCTGCATTGGGACCCTTCCAATTCAATACCACTGACCTGGGAATCTGAGTTCTCAGTTAGGGCCAGTGACTGTCCCTAAAGGTGAAGCTTAAAGTAACTGATCTATACTTTGTATTTTACTGTTGACATTGAAGAATATTTTATGGAGTTCTTAAATTAACTTGTTAAACAAATTACAGAACTATCAGTGCCTCTCCATTGGTTCACTCAAGTTCACAATCTCAGCATGGTGGTTACAGCATGTGTTTTTGTTATTCTCTCTGCTTTACTCTTTATGTTGATCAAAAGTTTTAGGGAAATATACCTGTAAGGAGGGAAGACGTCACGAAGAGAACCCAGGACTTGTGTACATTGAGCGCCTGCGTCCTGAAGCAGCTGTTACCCTGCAGTCCTAGCGGGCAGTTTCCCAAGTTGTTCACAGGCCTCAGTGTGGCCTCCTTTGTGAGGCTCCCTCTTGGCTTCCTGGCATGAGGTGTAGTTACAAACCTGCTTCTCATTCTGTCTGGATTCTGTTGGTTTGCAGCTGGGAAGAGCTTTCTTTGCCAGATCCCTGCACAGTTCTTTTTTTCTTGGCAGGTTCATTTACTTTTTTTTTCATAGTTTGACTCCCAAACAGTCCTCAACCTGGACACATGATAATCAGTTTCCTGGGCTTTCTGCTGTTGAAGGCGAGGAAGCTGTTTTTGTCCTGGGTGCCAAGCGCTGCCTGTCCTCTGACTTTGCCACAAGTGTTTAAACAGATTTCAAAGGGACAGCATATTCCAGTGCATTGAAGATGCCTCATCAGGGGGCTCTGTGACTAAGTGGATTTTCTGAACTTGTAGTTCCCTGCGGGCCCACATGGCCACCTACCCCCAGAGAAAGAGACTTACATCTTACCATAGAATAGAAGTTGAAACACATATGGTTATGAAAATGAAAAGACCGTGTGAAGGAATGTTTATGTGATGAATCTACATTGACTAGTATAAAATGCTGTTTAATGTTTTATGCAGATTTGCTTGTATATATATATGCACACCACACGTATGTTTATGATAGAAATGATGTTGCAACTATCAATCAAGAAGACTCCAGGTTTTTCATGATTGAATTAAAATAACTTTTTTTTTTTTTTTTGGAGATATAGCAAGATCAACTTTACACCTGGGCTGCAGTTAGTCAACCCACACACTCACTGGATTATATAGAAGGGAAATTTCCCAGGAGAGTCCCACCTGCTTGGCCACCACCTGATGAAGAACACAGGCCCAAGGATATGGACACAGGTAGGCCCCTGGGAAGAGTGAATGTTCTGAAAGTAACATCGAATACCTATGCAGCACCTACTGGGTATTGAGTCTGGGTTTCTCTTCCAAGTATTTCTTAGATTATAATCTGCATATAACTCAGGCTAAATCACTGTGAAGTTTGTTAAATTGAAAATTCTTATGCTCCATCTTCAAGGCTGCTGAGTTCTGGGGAACAGGACACTAGGTTGTCCAGTTACTACAGTGTATATAAAGTCCAAGAACCACTGCTTTGGGGTCCAGATGTGGCCACCACCCGGGGGGAAGCTGCACACTTTGCATGGGCTGAGAGCTCGTAAGAAATTTCTGCCTACTGGCTTCAAGGGTGGCAGCCACCATACCTCTTCCCCTGTCTCTTCCCTTACTGCTTTCTTTGAAATTTTCTTCGTTTTTTCCTTTGCCTTCAGAGATAACTGACAGAGGCAAAATAGAGATACATGTTTTAATAAATCAAACTTTTAGGTAATTAAAAAATTATTCAGTGTTCAGATGTAATATTTTTCTAAAAAATATTTCTTTTTGGTTGTTTTTTCTCTTTGTCCTTGTGTCATCCTAAAGTATTTTGTGTTGTTTTTGAAGTATTTTGAAGGTAACATGAGATTAATGTCAGGTTTATATGGAGCCTGAAACTAGGAGAGCACTTTATATTTACTGTATTGAATTAAGAATCCTATTTTTGTAAAAATGTTTTTATGGAATTTAGTTGTTTTATTACTTGCTTCTTTTTTCATTTTGGCATAATAAATTTCCAGCTTCTTCTCAATGGATTGATTAGGAATATTGACATGTGATCCATAAGTGAAGAGTAAATAGAAGGGCATTATTACAATTCAGAAATGTCTCCCTCACCCCATTTTCACCCCATGGGTGTTATGAATTTGATATTTCCCACCCCCCATTGGCTTATTGAGAGAAAGATGCTGGGTAGAAGCCTAATCGGGGCTCGTAGTGAAGAGTTAACATAAAAGCAGGGAGCTTGGGCTCTGCCACACTTCAGCTTTGTGACCTTGGGCAAGGTTCCTAACTGCTGTACTTGGTTTCTTCCCCTGTACAGTGTAGTGAGGTTAACACCAACCACACAGGGATACTTTAAGATCTATCTGAGTGTGTTAAAGTGTAGACTGACATTCAGAATGCACTCATTATCTAACACATGAGTTTCCTTTAAAGCCAATAATGACCCACACTGTCAGGAACTTTATTCTAGGCTGCGGCCCAAAGGTCTGCAGAGGGGCCTAGTGTTTATAACCTCTGTTTTTCTCCCAGTCCTGGAGCGATGCATTTACCTGTTTCTTCTTTGCACTGAGCCACTGAATGGAGGCCCACACCCAACCCTGCATGTCCCTCTTTTACTGTCCGATGCTATTGAAACACTGCTTAGTATTTATTTGGCGGACTATACTCTCTGAAATGAACCACATACAAGAGACGCAATGTAGGACACGTGTTCTGTGTAGGGCTCTGCGTTTCCTGTGGTGCAGAGACCAGTTGATCAAGGGCCAAGGTAGACCTTCAGAGACGAGGGGTTGCTGACATAATAACACCTGAAAAACACAAGCACATAAAAACATATTTAGTTTTAAAAGGAAAAGCATATAACTAAAAGTATTGATCCCATTAAATACACTATTTTATTTGTTTACATTAAAAATTACTGGTTAAGCAATCGCACTACTGGGTATACACTCTGAGAAAACCATAATTCAAAGGGATGTGTACCAAAATGTTTATTGCAGCTCTATTTACAATAGCCAGGACATGAAAGCAACCTGTGTCCATTGACGGTTGGATAAAGAAGATGTGGCACATATATAAAATGGAATATTACTCAGACAGAAAAAGAAATGAAATTAAGTTATTTGTAGTGAGGTGGATGGACCTAGAGTCTGTCATACAGAGTGAAGTAAGTCAGAAAGAGAAAAACAAATACCATATGCTAACACATATATATGGAATCTAAAAACAAACAAACAAAAAAAAACAGGTTCTGAAGAACCTAGGGGCAGGACAAGAATAAAGATGCAGACATAGAGCATGGACTTGAGTACACGGGGAGGGGGAAGGGTAAGCTGGGACAAAGTGAGAGAGTGACATGAACATATATACACCAGCAAATGTAAAATAGGTAGCTAGTGGGAAGCAGTCACATAGCACGGGGAGATCAACTCCGTGCTTTGTGTCCACCTAGAGAGATGGGATAGGGAGGGTGGGAAGGAGACACAAGTGGGAGGAGATATGGGGATATATGTTTATCTATAGCTGATTCACTTTGTTATACAGCAGAAACTAACACACCATTGTAAAGCAATTATACTCCAATAAAGATGTTTAAAAATAAATAAATAAACCATAGCAAAAAAATTACTTACTGGTTAAGAAATAGCTAGGTGTAGATATAGTAGAATCAATCCATTTCAATTAGATATTTTTTTGAATTTTATTTTATTTTTTTATACAGCAGATTCTTATTAGTTACCCATTTTATACATATTAGTGTATACATGTCAATACCAATCTCCCAATTCATCACACTACCACTCCCCCTGCCACTTTCCCCCTTTGGTGTCCACATGCTTGTTCTCTGCACCTGTGTCTCTATTTCTGCCCTGCAAACCAGTTCATCTGTACCATTTTTCTAGGTTCCACATATATGTATTACTATACGATATATTTTTTTCTCCTTCTGACTTACTTCACTCTGTATGACAGTCTCTAGATCCACCCACGTCTCTAAAAATGACCCAATTTCATTCCCTTTTATGGCTGAGTAATATTCCATTGTATATATGTGCCACATCTTCTTTATCCATTCATCTGTCAATGAACACTTAGGTTGCTTCCATGTCCTGGCTACTGTAAATAGAGCTGCAATGAACATTGTGGTACATGACTCTTTTTGAATTATGGTTTTCTCAGGGTATATGCCTTGCAGTGGGATTGCTGGTCGTATGGTAGTTCTATTTTTAGTTTTTTAAGGAATCTTCATACTGTTCTCCATAGTGGCTGCACCAATTTACATTCCCACAAACAGTGCAAGAAGGTTCCCCTTTCTCCACACCCTCTCCAGCATTTGTTGCTTGCAGATTTTCTGATGATGCCCATACGAACGTGTGAGGTGATACCTCATTGTACTTTTGATTTGCATTTCTCTAATAATTAGTGATGTTGAGCAGATTTTCATGTGCTTCTTGGTCATCTGTATGTCTTCTTTGGAGAAATGTCTGTTTAGGTCTTCTGCCCATTTTTGGATTGGATTGTTTGTTTTTTTAATATTGGGGTGCATGTGCTGTTTGTATATTTTGGAGATTAATCCTTTGTCTGATGATTCATTTTCAAATATTTTCTCCCACTCTGAGGGTTACCTTTTCGTCTTGTTTTTTGTTTGTTGTGCAAAAGCTTTGAAGTTTCATTAGGTCCCATTTGTCTACTTTTGTTTTTGTTTCCATTACTCTAGGAGGCAGATCAAAAAAGATCTTGCTGTGATTTATGTCAGAGTGTTCTTCCTATGTTTTCCTTGAAGAGTTTTATAGTGTCCAGTCTTACATTTAGGTCTCTAATCCATTTTGAGTTTATTTTTGTGTATGGTGTTAGGGAGTGTTCTGATTTCATTCTTTTACATGTAGCTGTCCACTTTTCCCAGCACCACTTATTGAAGAGACTGTCTTTTCTCCATTGTATATCCTTGACTCCTTTGTCATAGATTAGTTGACCATAGATGCATGGGTTTAGCTCTGGGCTCTCTATCTTGTTCCATTGATCTATGTTTCTGTTTTTGTGCCAGGACAATACTGTCTTGATTACTGTAGCTTTTTAGTACAGTGTGAAGTCAGGGAGTCTGATTCCTCTAGCTCTGTTTCTTTCCCTCAAGACTGCTTTGGCTATTAGGGGTCTTTTGTGTCTCCATACAAATTTTAATATTTTTTGTTCTAGTCCTGTAAAAAATGCCATTGGTAATTTGATAGGGATTGCATTGAATCTGTAGATTGTTTTGGGTAGTATAGTCATTATCACAATGTTGTTTCTTCCAATCCAAGAACATCTCTCCATCTGTTGGTATCATCTTTAATTGCTTTCATCAGTGTCTTATAGTTTTCTGCATACAGGTCTTTTGTCTCCCTTAGGTAGGTTTATTGCTAGGTATTTTATTCTTTTTGTTGCAATGGTAAATGGGAGTATTTCCTTAATTTCTCTTTCAAATTTTTCATCATTAGTGTATAGGAATGCAAGAGATTTCTGCACCTTAATTTTGTATCCTGAAACTTTACCAAATTCATTGATTAGCTCTGGTAGTTTTCTGGTGACATCTTTAGGATTCTCTATGTATGGTATCATGTCATGTGCAAACAGTGACAGCTTTACTTCTTCTTTTCCAATTTTTATTCTTTTATTTCTTTTTCTTCTCTGATTGCTGTGGCTAGGACTTCCAAAACTATGTTGAATAATAGTGGTGTGAGTAGTCATCCTTTTCTTTTTCCTGATCTTAGAGGAAATGCTTTCAGTTTTTCACCATTGAGAATGATGCTTGCTGTGGGTTTGTCATATATGGCCTTTATTATGTTGAGGTAGGTTGCCTCTAGGCTCACTTTCTGGAGAGTTTTTATCACAAATTCATGTTGAATTTTGTCAAAAGCTTTTTCTGCATCTACTGAGATTATCATATGGTTTTATCTTTCAATTTGTTAATATGGTGTATCACATTGATTGATTTGCGCATATTGAAGAATCTTTGCATCCCTGGGATAAATCCCACTTAATCATGGTTTATGATCCTTTTAATGTGTTGTTGGACTCTGTTTGATAGTATTTTGTTGACGATTTTTGCATCTATATTCATCAGTGATATTGGTCTGTAATTTTCTTTTTTTTTTGCAGTATCTTTGTCTGGTTTTGGTATCAGGGTGATGGTCACCTCATAGAATGAGTTTTGGAGTGTTCTTTCCTCTGAGATTTTTTGGAAGAGTTTGAGAAGGATAGGTGTAAGCTCTTCTCTAAATGTTTGATAGAATTCACCTGTGAGGCCATCTGGTCCTGGACTTTTGTTTGTTGGAAGATTTTTTTTCTTTTTTTTTGCTGTACGCGGGCCTCTCACTGTTGTGGCCTCTCGCATTGTGGAGCACAGGCTCTGGATGCTCAGGCTCAGCAGCCATGGCTCACGGGCCCAGCTGCTCCACGGCATGTGGGATCTTCCCAGACCGGGGCACGAATCCATGTCTTCTGCATCAGCAGGCGGACTCTCAACCACTGTGCCACCAGGGAAGCCCTGTTAGAAGATTTTTAATCACAGTTTCAATTTCATTACTTGTGATTGGTTTGTTCATATTTTCTCCTTCCTCCTGGTTCAGTCTTGGAAGGTTTTACATTTCTAAGAATTCGTCCATTTCTTCCAGGTTGTCCATTTTATTGGTATAGTGTTGCTGGTAGTAGTCTCTTAGGATGCTTTGTATTTCTGTGATGTCTGTTGTAACTTCTCCTTTTTCATTTCTAACTTTATTGGTTTGAGTCCTCTTCCTCTGTTTCTTGATGAGTCTGGCTAATGGTTTATCAGTTTTGTTTATCTTCTCAAAGAACCAGCTTTTAGTTTTATTGAGCTTTGCTATAGTTTTCTTTCTTTTTATTTCATTTATTTCTGCTCTGATCTTTATGATTTTTTTCCTTCTGCTAACTTTGGGTTTTGTTTGTTTTTCTTTCTCTAGTTCCTTTAAGTGTAAGTTTACATTGTTTATTTGAGATTTTTCTTGTTTCTTGATGTAGGCTTTTATAGCTATGAACTTCCCTCTTATAACTGCTTTTGCTGCATCCCATAGGTTTTGGATCGTCATGTTTTCATGGTCATTTGTCTCTGGGTATTTTTTGATTTCCTCTTTGATTTCTTCAGTGGTCTCTTGGTTATTTAGTAACGTATCGTTTATCTTCCATGTTTGTGTTTTTTACTTTTTTTCCCCTGTAATTCAATTCTAATCTCATAGCATTGTGTGCAGAAAATATGCTTGATATGATTTCAATTTTCTTAAATTTACTGAAGCTTTGTTTGTGATCCAAGATGTGATCTATCCTGGAGAATATTCTGTGTGCACTTGGGAAGAAATTGTAATCTGCTGTTTTTGGATGGAATGTCCCATAAATATTAATTAAATCTATCTGGTATATTGTGTCATTCAAGCTTCTATTTCCTTATTTATTTTCGTTTTGGATGATCTGTCCATTGGTGTAAGTGAGGTGTTAATGTCCCCCACTATTATTGTGTTACTTTCAATTTCCCCTTTTATAGCTGTTAGCAGCTGCCTTATGTATTAAGGTGCTCCTATGTTGGGTGCATATATATTTATAATTTTTATATCTTCTTCTTGGATTGATCCCTTGATCATTATGTATTGTCCTTCCTTGTCTCTTGTAACATTCTTTATTTTAAAGTCTATTTTATCTGATATGAGTATTGCTACTCCAGCTTTCTTTTGATTTCCATTTGCATGGAATATCTTTTTCCATCTGCTCACTTTCAGTCTGTATGTGTCCCTAGGTCTGAAGTGGGTCTCTTGTAGACAGCATATATATGGGTCTTGTTTTTGTATCAATTCAGCAAGCCTGTGTCTTTTGGTTGGAGCATTTAATCCATTCATGTTTAAGGTTATTATTAATGTGTATGTTCCTATTACCATTTTCTTAATTGTTTTGGGTTGGTTTTTGTAGTTCCTTTTCTTCTCTTGTGTTTCCACTTAGAGAAGTTTCTTTAGCATTTGTTGTAGAACTGGTTTGGTGGTGCTGAATTCTCTTAGCTTTTGCTTGTCTGTAAAGCTTTTGATTTTTCCATCGGATCTGAAAGAGATCCTTGCCTGGTAGATTAACCTTTGTTGTAGGTTCTTCCCTTCCATCACTTTAAGTATATCATGCCACTCCCTTCTGGCTTGTAGAATTTCTGCTGAGAAATCATCTTTTAACCTTATGGGAGTTCTCTTGTATGTTATGTGTCATTTTTCCCTTGATGCTTTCAATAATTTTTCTTTGTCTTTAATTTTTGTCAATTTGATTACTATGTGTCTCGGCATGTTTCTCCTTGGGTTTATCCTGTGTGGGACTCTCTGCACTTCCTGGACTTGGGTGGCTATTTCCTTTCCCATGTTAGGGAATTTTTTACTATAATCACTTCAGATATTTTCTCTGGTCCTTTCTCTCTCTCTTCTCTTTCTCGGACCCCTATAAGGCAAATGTTGTTGCCTTTAATGTTGTCTCAGAGGTCTCTTAGGCTGTGTTCATTTCTTTTCATTCTTTTTTCTTTATTCTGTTCCACAGCCTTGAATTCCCCCATTCTGTTTTCCAGGTCACTTATCCGTTCTTCTGCCTCAGTTATTCTGCTATTGATTCCTTCTAGAGAAATTTTAATTTTATTTATTATGTTGTTCATCATTGTTTATTTGGTCTTTAGTTTTTCTAGGTTTTGTTAAATGTTTCTTGTATTTTCTCCATTCTATTTCCAAGATTTTGGATCATCTTTACTATCATTACTCTGAATTCTTTTTCAGGTAGACTGCTTATTTCCTCCTCATATTTTGGTCTGGTGGATTTTTCCCTTGCTCCTTCATCTGCTATGTGTTTCTCTGTCTTCTCATTTTGATTAACTTACTGTGTTTGAGGACTCCTTTTTGCAGGCTGCAGGTTTGCATTTCCTGTTGGTTTTGGTATCTGCCCCCAGTGACTAAGTTTGGTTCAGTGGGTTATGTGGCTTCCTGGTAGAGGGGACTGGTGACTATGTTCTCATGGATGAGGCCGGATCTTGTTTTTCTGGTGGGCAGGTCCACATCGGGTGGTGTGTTTTGGAGTGTCTGTGACCTTATTATGATTTTAGGCAGCCTTTCTGTTATTGAGTGGGGTTGAGTTCCTGCCTTGCTAGTTGTTTGGCATGGGGTGTCCAGCACTGTAGCTTGCTGATCATTGAGTGGAGCTGGGTCTTGACGTTGAGATGGAGATCTCTGGGAGATTTTCACTGTTTGATATTATGTGTAACTGGGAGGTCTCTGGTGGACCAATATCCTGAACTCAGCTCTCCCACCTCAGAGGCACAGGCTGGATACCTGGCCAGAGCACCAAGACTCTGTCATCCACATGCCTCAGAATAAAAGGGAGAAAAAAGAAAGAAGGAGAGAAAAATTAAATAAAATTAAATAAAGTTATTAAAATAAAAACAAAAAATAATTATTAAATATAAAAAATTAAAAAGTAATAATAAAAAAAGAAAGAAGTAAAGAAAGAAGAGAGCAACCATACCAAACAAATTCACCAATGATAACAAGCGCTAAAACTATACTATATATATAAAAAAAAGACAAACAGAACCTTAGGACAGACAAATGGTAAAAGCCAAGCTATACAGACAAAATCACACACAGAAGCTTACACATACACACTCACAAAAAGAGAAAAAGGAAAAAAAAAAAAAATATATATATATATATTGTTGCTCCCCAAATCCACCACCTCAATTTGGGATGATTCATTGTTTATTCAGGTATTCCACAGATACAGGGTTCCAGTTGATTGTGGAGATTTAATCCGCTGCTCCTGAGGTTGCTGGGAGAGATTTCCCTTTCTCTTCTTTGTTCACACAGCTCCTGTGTTCATCTTTGGATTTGGCCCCGTCTCTGCATGTAGGTCACCTGAGGGCGTCTGTTCTTCACTCAGACAGAACAGGGTTAAAGTAGCAGCTGATTAGGGGGCTCCGGCTCACTCAGGCCGGGGGGAGGGAGAGGTACGGAAGCAGGGTGGTCTGCAGCGGCAGGGGCCGGCGTGACGTTGCACCAGCCTGAGGTGCACCGTGCTTTCTCCCGGAGATGTTGTCCCTGGATCCCGGGACCCTGGCAGTGGCGGGCTGCACAGGCTCCCCGGAAGGGAGGTGTGGATAGTGACCTGTGCTCGCACCCAGGTTTCTTGGTGGTGGCAGCAGCAGCCTTAGCATCTCATGCCCATCTCTGGGGTCCGCGCTGATCACCGTGGCTTGTGCCCATCTCTGGAGCTCCTTTAAGCAGCGCTCTTAATCCCCTCTCCTTGCGCACCCAGAAACAAAGAGGCAAGAGACTTTTTCTTCCCTCTTCGGCAGGTCCAGACATTTCCCCAGACTCCCTCCCGTCTAGCCGTGATGCACTAACCCCCTGCAGGCTGTGTTCACGCCGCCAACCCCAGTCCTCTCCCTGTGCTCCAACCGAAGCCCGAGCCTCAGCTCCGAGCCCCGCCTGCCCCAGCAGGTGAGCAGACAAGCCTCTCGGGCTGGTGAGTGCCGTCGGCACCAATCCTCTGTGTGGGAATCTCTCCGCTTTGCCCTCCGCACCCCTGTGGCTGCACTCTCCTCCGCAGCTCCGAAGCTTCCCCCTCCGCCACCTGCAGTCTCCACCTGCAAAGAGGCTTCTAGTATGTGGAAACCTTTCCTCCTTCATGGCTCCCTCCCACTGGTGCAGGTCCCATCCCTCTTCTTTTGTCTCTGCTTTTTCTTGTTTCTTTCACCCTACCCAGGTACGTGGGGACTTTCTTGCCTTTTGAGAGGTCTGAGGTCTTCTGCTAGCGTTCAGTGGGTGCTCTGTAGGAGTTGTTCCACGTGTAGATGTATTTCTGATGTATTTGTGGGGAGGAAGGTGATCTCCATGTCTTACTCCTCCACCATCCTGAAGGTCTCCACTGTCTTTGCTTTGAAGTTAAAGCTCTTTCTTCAAAACTGGCCAACTCTGGTGCTGAGTTCAGAGTAGAAATTTGTAGGTGTAAGAGACAAATGTTTTGATTAACTTAGTGAAATGCAGTATTTGGGAAAAGGCCTGCATTGTTAATATTCTGTTGCCAAAGTGACACGTGTTGGTGAGTGATTACGTCATGCTGTTCTCAGTGATTTTGTTCTGAAAGATGCTCTCTGAGCTCAGGTGCAGGTCTAATGACTGCCCAGTGCCCACTTTCCTGGAGCTCCTGCTTTGCTTCCATGGTTTCTTCATTCTTTGATCTCTCCTTTCATCCTCTCCCACAACTTTTCTACACATAGTTTAAACATCTGTGGTGCACCAGGCACTGTTGTGGATGCTGGGGACTCATTAAGGAAGAATCTACAAAGTCTGTCTTCACAGCATTTCACTTGGTCGAGGCAAGAGCAATGTTGGCAAACAAGTGAATTCTTCAGCCTTTTCTTAGAGAATCCACACTGTGGAGAGAGAGAGGGAAAGGGGTGCTCCTGGGAGTAGGTGGGGTTGGGGCCAAGGGGATGCTCCAGGGAGCAGGTGGGTGTGGGGCCATGGTGTGCTCCCGGGAGTGGGTGGGGGCGGGGGCGCACATTCTCCTCCTGTCCCTGTGTGAGATCCCGTGGCCATGGCCAGAGCAGGACTGGCACGTTACAGGGCAGCAGGAAGGCCAGTGTGGCTGGAGCCCTGTGAGCAGGTTTGGAGCCAGAGAGGTAGGGGTGTGGGCAGGTGGAAGGAGGCCTGTGGACCCAGGTGGAGACAACACTTTAATCCAAGTGAAATGAAAACTTTCAATGTAGTTTAGCAATATGTTGTACGATTTAAACCATGAATGCCTTTTACTTTTTCTATGCATTGTCACATACATGAATTAAAATGCTGCTGAATTGGGAATGTCTGAAGTATCCCCCAGAGCTACAGCTGTGTGCTGTCAGTTGTCTGGTCTGCATGCCAGTTGAGGGCAGGGAGTAGAGTGAAGGTCAGGAGACAGACTAGTCTTTGTCTCGCCACCAGCCGCTGTGTCGGGACTTCGGTTCCTCACCACAGATGCCCAGGATTGGCAAGGGGAGTCGTTGTCAGACTCCCATCCACAGAGCACTGGGGGTTCCTGGAGGCTCTCTTCGGGTTTTATGTTACTCCCGTGCAAGATTCACTTAGATGAAAGTATCCGCTAGCTTAAAAAAGAAAAGAAAACATTGCCTTGGTTATCCCTTAGGTTTTCCAGCATGAAGAATTTTCAGTCCTGTAGGTTCTCAAATAACAATTACTCATTGCCTCTTGGTGAGCACTCATTACATCTCACTGAGAGTGGAAGGTCAGTTGTCAATAGTCAGGTAAGGCATCCAAGATCCCACCTTTCCAGACTGGGGAGTTGGCTTCAGTCACTGTATAGACTTAAGTGAATAATATGAACAGTGAATGTCTTGGCAGATACTTCCTGGCACAAAGTAGAAACTAGTTATTGAGACAAATAATCATGACTGATGTGTAAAGAAGGGGGTACAGTTAATCTAATTTAAAAAATACCTAATGACATGAGTGTGTCATTTTTTTAACATCTTTATTGGAGTATAATTGCTTTACAATGGTGTGTTAGTTTCTGCTTTATAACAAAGTGAATTTAGTTATACATGTACATATGTTCCCATATCTCTTCCCTCTTGTGTCTCCCTCCCTCCCACCCTCCCTATCCCAACCCTCTCAGTGGTCACAACCACCGAGCTGATGTCCCTGTCTCTGCGGCTGCTTCCCACTAGCTATCTATTTTATGTTTGGTAGTGTATATATGTCCAGACCACTCTCTCACTTTGTCACACCTTAACCTCCCCCCTCCCCATATCCTCAAGTCCATTCTCTAGCAGGTCTGTGTCTTTATTCCCGTCTTACCCCTAGGTTCTTCATGACATTTTTTCTTAGATTCCATATATATGTGTTAGCATACGGTATTTGTTTTTCTCTTTCTGACTTACTTCACTCTGTATGACGCACTCTAGGTCCATCCACCTCATTACAAATAACTCAATTTCATTTCCTTTTATGGCTGAGGAATATTCCATTGTATATATGTACCACATCTTCTTTAACCATTCATCCAATGATGGACACTTAGGTTGCTTCCATCTCCGGGCTATTGTAAATAGAGCTGCAATGAACATTTTGGTACATGAATCTTTCTGAAATATGCTTTTCTCAGGGTATATGCCCAGTAGTGGGATTGCTGGGTCATATACTAGTTCTATTTTTAGTTTTATAAGGAAACTTCATACTGTTCTCCATAGTGGCTCTATCAATTTACATTCCTACCAACAGTGCAAGAGGGTTCCCTTTTCTCCACACCCTCTCCAGCATTTATTGTTTCTAGATTTTTTTGATGATGGCCATTCTGACTGTTGTGAGATGATATCTCATTGTAGTTTTGATTTGCATTTCTCTAATGATTAATGATGTTGAGCATTCTTTCATGCATTTGTTGGCAATCTGTATATCTTCTTTGGAGAAATGTCTCTTTAGGTCTTCTGCCCATTTTTGGATTGGGTTGTTTGCTTTTTTTGTTATTGAGGTGCATGAGCTGCTTGTAAATTTTGGAGATTAAACCTTTGTCAGTTGCTTCATTTGCAAATATTTTCTCCCATTCTGAGGGTTGTCTTTTGGTCTTGTTTATGGTTTCCTTTGCTGTGCAAAAGCTTTGAAGTTTCATTAGGTCCCATTTGTTTATTTTTGTTTTTAGTTCCTTTTCTCTAGGAGGTGGGTCAAAAAGGATCTTGCTGTGATTTATGTCACAAAGTGTTCTGCCTATGTTTTCCTCTAAGGGTTTCATAGTGTCGGGCCTTACATTTAGGTCTCTAATCCATTTTGTGTTTATTTTTGTGTATGGTGTTAGGGAGTGCTCTAATTTCATACTTTTACATGTACCTGGCCAGTTTTCCTAGCACCACTTATTGAAAAGGCTGTCTTTTCTCCACTGTATATTCTTACCTCTTTTATCAAAGATAAGCTGAACATATGTGCGTGGGTTTATCTCTGGGCTTTCTATCCTTTTCCATTGATCTATATTTCTCTTTTTGTGCCAGTACCATACTCTCTTGATTACTGTAGCTTTGTAGTATAGTCTGAAGTCAGGGAGCCTGATTCCTCCAGCTGTGTTTTTCGTTCTCAAGATTGCTTTGGCTATTCGGGGTCTTTTGTGTTTCCATAAAAATTGTGAAAGTTTTTGTTCTAGTTCTGTGAAAAATGCCAGTGGTAGTTTGATAGGGACTGCACTGAAACTGTAGATTGGTTTGGGTAGAGTCATTTTCACAATATTGATTCTTCCAATCCAAGAACATCGTATATCTCTCCATCTATTTGTATCATCTTTAATTTCTTTCATCAGAGTCATATAATTTTCTGCATACAGGACTTTTGTCTCCTTAGGTAGGTTTATTCCTAGATATTTTATTCTTTTTGTTGCAATGGTAAGTGGTAGTGTTTTTTAATTTCACTTTCAGATTTTTCACCATTAGCATATAGGAATGCTAGATATTTCTGTGCATTAATTTTTTTTTATCCTGCTACCTTACCAAATTCTTTGATTAGCTCTAGTAGTTTTCTGGTAGCATCTTTAGGATTCTCTATGTATATCATGTCATATGCAATTCTCATGCCATCTGCAAACAGTGACAGCTTAACTTCTTCTTTTCCGAATTGGATTCCTTTTATTTCTATGTCTTCTCTGATTGCTGTCGCTAAAACTTCAAAAACTATGTTGAACAATAGCGGTGAGAGTGGGCAACCTTTTCTTCTTCCTGATCTTAGTGGAAATGCTTTCAGTTTTTCACCATTGAGGATGATGTTGCCTGTGGGTTTGTCATATATGGCCTTTATTATGTTGAGGAAAGTTCCCTCTATGCCTACTTTCTGCAGGGTTTTTATCATAAATGGGTGTTGAATTTTGTTGAAAGTTTTCTCTACATCTATTGAGATGATCATATGGTTTTTCTCCTTCCATTTGTTAATATGGTGTATCACATTGATTGATATGCATATACTGAAGAATCCTTGCATTCCTGGGATAAACCCCACTTGATCATGGTGTATGATCCTTTTAATGTGCTGTTGGATTCTGTTTGCTAGTATTCTGTTGAGGATTTTTGCATCTATGTTTATCAGTGATATTGGCCTGTAGTTTTCTTTCTTTGTGACAGCTTTGTCTGATTTTGGTATCAGGGTGATGGTGGCCTCGTAGAATGAGTTTGGGAGTGTTCCTCCCTCTGCTATATTTTGGAAGAGTTTGAGAAGGATAGGTGTTAGCACTTCACCAAATGTTTGATAGAATTCGTCTGTGAAGCCATCTGGTCCTGGGCTTTTGTTTGTTGGAAGATTTTTAATCACAGTTTCAATTTCAGTGCTTGTGATTGGTCTGTTCATATTTTCTATTTCTTCCTGGTTCAGTCTCAGAAAGATGTGCATTACTAAGAGTTTGTCCATTTCTTCCAGGTTGTCCATTTTATTGGCATAGAGTTGCTTGTAATCTCTCATGATTTTTTTTATTTCTGCAGTGTCAGTTGTTACTTCTCCTTTTTCATTTCTAATTCTATTGGTTTGAGTCTTTTCCCTTTTTTTCTTGATGAGTCTGGCTAATGGTTTACCAATTTTTTTTATCTTCTTGAAGAACCAGCTTTTAGTTTTATTGATCTTTGCTATCATTTCCTTCATTTCTTTTTCATTTATTTCTGATCTGATCTTTATGATTTCTTTCCTTCTGCTAACTTTGGGATTTTTTTGTTCTTCTTTCTCTAATTGCTTTAGGTGTAAGGTTAGGTTGTTTATTTGAGATGTTTCTTGTTTCTTAAGGTAGGATTGTATTGCTACAAACTTCCCTCTTAGAACTGCTTTTGCTGCATCCCATAGGTTTTGGGTCATCATGTCTCCATTGTCATAATTATCAATATGTATGTTCCTATTCCCATTTTCTTAATTGTTTTGGGTTTGTTATTGTAGGTCTTTTCCTTCTCTTGTGTTTCCTGTCTAGAGACGTTCGTTTAGCATTTGTTGTAAAGCTGGTTTAGTGTTGCTCAATTCTCTTAGCTTTTGCTTGTCTGTAAAGGTTTTAATTTCTGCACCAAATCTGAATGAGATCGTTTCTGGGTAGAGTAATCTTGGTGATAGCTTTTTCTCCTTCATAACCTTAAATATGTCCTGCTACTCCCTTGTAGCTGGCAGAGTTTCTGCTGAAAGATAAGCTCTTAACCTTATGGGGATTCCCTTGTGTGTTATTTGTTGTTTATCCCTTGCTGCTTTTAATATCTTTTCTTTGTATTTAATTTTTGACAGTTTGATTAATATGTGTTTTGGCGTGTTTCTCCTTGGATTCATCCTGTATTGGACTCTCTGTGCTTCCTGGACTTGATTAACTATTTCCTTTCCCATGTTAGGGAAGTTTTCAATTATAATCTCTTCAAATATTTTCTCAGTCCCTTTCTTTTTGTCTTTTTCTTCTAGGATCCCTATAATTAGAATCTTGGTGTGTTTAATGTTGTCCCAGAAGTCTCTGAGACTGTCCTCAGTTCTTTTCATTCTTTTTTCTTTATTCTGCTCTGCAGTAGTTACTTCCACTATTTTATGTTCCAGGTCACCTATCCATTCTTCTGCCTCAGTTATTCTGATATTGATCCCTCATAGAGAATTTTTAATTTAATTTATTGTGTTGTTCATCATTGTTTGTTTGCTCTTCAGTTCTTCTAAGTCCTTGTTAAATGTTTCTTGTATTTTCTCTATTCTATTTCCAAGATTTTGGATCATCTTTACTATTGTTATTCTGAATTCTTTTTCAGGTAGACTGCCTATTTTCTCTTCATTTGTTAGGTCTGGTGGGTTTTTACCTTTCTCCTTCATCTGCTGTATGTTTTTCTGTCTTCTCATTTTGCTTAACTTACTGTGTTTGGGCTCTCCTTTTTGAAGGCTGCATGTTCATAGTTTCCATTGTTTTTTGTGTCTGCCCCCAGTGGCTAAGGTTGGTACAGTGGGCCATGTAGGCTTCCTGGTGGAGGGGACTAGTGTCTGTGCTCTGGTAGATGAGGCTGGATCTTGTCTTTCTGGTGGGCAGGTCCATGTCTGGTGGTGTGTTTCGGCGTGTCTGTGGCCTTATTATGATTTTAGGCAGCCTCTGTGCTAATGGGTGAGGTTGTGTTCCTGTCTTGCTATTTGTTTGGCATAGGGTGTCCAGCACTGTAGCTTGCTGGTCGTTGAGTGAATCTGGGTGTTCATGTTGAGATGGGGATCTCTGGGAGGTTTTCACCGTTTGATATTACATGGAGCTGGGAGGTCTCTTGTGGACCAGTGTCCTGAAGTTGGCTCTCCCGCCTCAGAGGCACAGCACTGATGCCTCACTTGAGCATCAAGAGTGTTTCATCTACACGGCTCAGAATAAAAGGGAGAAAAAATAGAAAGAAAGAAAGAAGATAAAATGAAATAAAAATAAAGTAAAATAAAATAAAAAGTTATTAAAATAAAAACTAATTATTAAGAAAAGAATTTTAAAAAGTAAAAAAAGAAAAAAAAAGGACAGACAGAACCCTAGGTCAAATGTGAAAGCAAAGCTATACAGACAAAATAACACACAGAAGCATACACATACACACTCACAAAAAGAGAAAAAGGGGAAAATATATATATCTTTGCTCCCAAAGTCCACCTCCCCAATTTGGGGAGATTCGTTGTCTATTCAGGTATTCCACAGGTGCAGGGCACATCAAGTTGACTGTGGAGATTTAATCCTGAGGCTGAAGGGAGAGATTTCCCTTTCTATTCTTTGTTCTCACAGCTGCCGGGGCCCAGCTTTGGATTTGGCCCCGCCTCTGCATGTAGGTCACCAGAAGGCGTCTGTTCTTCGCTCAGACAGGATGGGGTTAAAGGAGCCACTGATTCAGGGGCTCTGGCTCACTCAGGCTGGGGGGAGGGAGGGGTGCGGATGCGGGGCGAGCCTGCGGCGGCAGAGGCCGGCGTAACGTTGCACCAGCCTGAGGCGCACCGTGCTTTCTCCCGGGGATGTTGTCCCTGGATCCCGGAACCCTAGCAGTGGCGGGCTGCACAGGCTGCCCGGAAGGGGGGTGTGGATGGTGACCTGTGCTTGCACACAGGCTTCTTGGTGGCAGCAGCAGCAGCCTTAGCGTCTCATGCACGTCTCTGGGGTCCGCGCTGTTAGCCGCGGCTCGCGCCCGTCTCTGGAGCTCCTTTAAGCAGCGCTCTTAATCCCCTCTCCTCAGGCACCAGGAAACAAAGAGGGAAGAAAAAGTCTCTTGCCACTTTGGCAGGTCCAGACTTTTCCCTGGACTCCTTCCCGGCTCGTCGCGGTGCACTAACGCCCTGCAGGCTGTGTTCACACCACCAACCCCAGTCCTCTCCCTGCGCTCTGACTGAAGCCCGAGCCTCAGCTCGCAGCCCCGCCCACCCCGGCGGGTGAGCAGACAAGCCTCTCTGCCTGGTGAGTGCCAGTTGGCACCAGTCCTCTGTGCAGGAATCTCTCCACTTTGCCCTCCGCACCCGTGTGGCTGTGCTCTCCTCTGCGGCTCCAAAGCTTCCCCCTCCGCCACGCACAGACTCCACCCGCGAAGGGGCTTCTAGTGTGTGGAAACCTTCTCTCCTTCACGGCTCCCTCCCACTGGTGCAGGTCCCGCCCCTATTCTTTTGTCTCTGTTTATTCCTTTTTCTTTTGCCCTGCCCAGGTACGTGGGCACTTTCTTGCCTTTGGGGAGGGCTGAGGTCTTCTGCCAGCATTCAGTGGGTGTTCTGTAGGAGTTGTTCCACATGTAGATGTATTTCTGTGTATCTGTGGGGAGGAAGGTGATCTCCACGTCTTACTCTTCCACCATCTTCCCCCTTTCTCATAATTGTGTTTTCTAAATGTGTGATTCTGTGTCTCTTTTGTCATTTAGTTCATGTGTTGCAATTTTGATATTCCACCTATAACATATCTTATGATAAGTCTCTTTTTCTGACTTAGATCACTGAGAATGATCATACCTAAGTACACCAGAGTTGCTGCAACTGGCCTTATTTCATTGATTTCATGGCTGAGTTATATTCCATTGTACATAAGTATCACATCTACTTTATCCATATTTTCCTTCCAAGGAAATTTTGGTTGTATCCAAGTCGAGGCTCTTGTATACTGACCAGTACTAAAAGTTGTACTGCCTGTGTCCTCTCGAGTTTTGGGTTTCCCAAGATATACGCCCATGAGAGGAAGTGCCGTATGCTCTGTAGCTTTGTTTCTTAGATATTTTGGGGAAACACAAAACACTTCTCCAGAGTGCTGTTGGCAATTTACCGTCCCACAATTAGCTTAAAAAGGCTACCTTTTCTTCAACCTTATCCTGCATTTCTGGTTTTTACACTTTGTGAGGGTGGCCCTTTGGACTGATGGGAAGTGATACCTCTTGGTAGTGTTTATTTGCACCGTGGGCCGGCTTCGTTGGCCAAAGAGGGCGTATGCGTTTTTCCTGAATAGGAAAAACGCATACGCCCTCTTTGGCCAACGGCATCATTGAAGAAGTTCTGCCCCTTTCCATGTGCATTCGAGGTGAGACCAATCTCCCTCTTGAAATCCCCTTCCTACAATTCTGCCTTGCTTTCAAGTCCTTTTTTGTTACTTACCTCAAGGCACTTTTCCACGTTAGGTATCTTTTACAATCCTGCATGATTGTGAATTGCAATGTCCCTGAGCTCCACTTTTCAAATTGTTTCTTTGGGAATTGGACACAAAACAGCAGGATTGCTTCAAGCCCTCTTCCAGTTCAGAGGGCAAGCTGAGCCTTTGGTTAATTCCTCTTCCTCATTGGAAATTAGAGTGGCATGCGCCTGTCCAAACACTTTGGCATTGTCTCTTATTGTTCCCCCATTCCTGTTCATCCTCCAGACAAATTCCAAACTGTGTGAAAGAGGGTGTTGTAGGTACAGACTTCCACAAGTGGGGAGTTTTTTAGGAAAGTCGCTGGAGGTGGGAACCTGAACACCAGGAATTGAGGTGGTTTTTCCAAACTCTTCCTTTTCTGATGGGGTAACATCCTCAGGGTGTCCCTGCATGTTTTAGCTGTACAAAGGGTTGCCTGAATCTGGAGATTTGGGACCCGTGGAATCAGGACCAGGCAGTATTACTCTAAGAGGCTGCATTTGCTGACTCATGTTCACCAAGCCTCTCAGCCCCATGAGTGTCTAGCCTTAGGTCCCATCCAGCTGTGTGTTTCGATATGGTCAATCCAGGTTGCCTCCCAGACTCTGAACGAATTGTGTAAGAACTTTCCTTTCATTCAGTGTCTTTTTTTTTTGTAATTTATTTTTATAATGAGGAGTAGCTGATCTTCAGTGCTGTGTTTATTGCTGCTGTACATCCACTTGATTCACATACAGAGATATATTGATAAATTCTTTTTCAGATTCTTACCAGTCGTATATAGTCTTTTCCAGTGTATAGAGTGAGCTGAGTTCAGTCCTTTGAGGTTTAGAGTAAGTCTTGTTGATTCCCTATTTTGTCTATGGAATGGTATGTGTGCTCATTTCAAACTCCTGGTTTATGCCTCACATCAACCGGCCTTTGCACTCTTGCAGTCATAAGTGAGTTTTCTAAATGTGAGATTCTGTGTCTATTTTGTCATTTAGTTCATGTGTAGCAATTGTGATATTCCACCTATAACTGATATCTATGATAAGTCTGTTTTTCTGTCTTACTTATGTCACTGACAATGATTGTACCTACGTACACTCGAGTGGCTGCAACTGGCCTTATTTTATTGATTTCATGGATGAGTTATATTCCATTGTACATGCGTATGACTTCTTTATCCATGTTTTCCTTCCAAGGAAATTTCAGTTGTGTCCAAGTCGAGGCTCTTGTAACAGACCAGCACTACACGTTGTGGTGCCTGTGTCCTGTCGAGTTTTGTTTTCCCAAGGTATATGCTCATGAGTGGAAGTGCCGTATGCTCTATAGCTTTGTTTCTTAGATTTTCTTGGGAAACACAATACATTTCTCCAGGGTGCCGTTGGCAATTTACTTTCCCACAGTCTGCCTAAAAAGGCTCCCTTTTCTCCACGTCTTATTCTGCATTTCTGGTTTTTACTCTTTCTGAGGATGGCCCTTGCGACTGATGTGAAGTGATACCTCTTTGTAGTGTTGATTTGCACCGCGTGCCTGTTTGCTTAGCCAAAAAGGGCGTATGCGTTTTTTCTGAATATATTCATGTAGAACGCATACACCCTTTTTGGCCAACGGTATCGTTGAAGAAGTTCTGCACCTTTCCATGTGCTTTCTAAGTGCGACCAATCTCCCTCTTGAAATCCGGTTCCCGCAGTTCTGCCTTGCTTTCAAGTCCTTTTTGGTCAGTTACCTCAAGGCATTTTTCCACGTTAGGTATCTTTTACAATCCTGCAGGGTTGAGAATTGCAGTGCCCCTGAGGTCCACTTTTCAACTTGTTTCTTTGGGAACTGGCCACAAAACAGCAGGATTGCTTCAAGCCCTATTCCCATGCCAAGGGCAAGCTGAGCCTTTGGTCAATTCATCTTCCTCATTGGAAATTAGAGTGGCATGTGCCTGTCCAAATACCTAGGGCTGCCTCTCATTGTTTCCCCCCGTTCCAGTTCATCCTCCGGACAAATTCCAGACTGTGCGAAAGAGGATGTTGAAGATGCTGACTTCCCCTAGTGGGGAGATTGTTAGGAAAGAGTCTGGAGGGGGGAACCCGAGCACCCGGAGATGAGGAGATTATGTGCCTTTTCTTAAACTCTTCCTGATGTGATGTTGTACCATCGTCAGTGTGTCCCATGTATATTTTAGCTGTACGAAGGGTCCCCTGCACCTGGAGATTTGGGATCCATGGAATGGGGACCAGGAAGTATTACTCTAAAGGGACTGCATTTGCTGATTCATCCTCACCATGCCTCTCAGCCCCACGAGTGTCCAGCCTTAGGGCCCATCCAGCTGTGGGTCTAGATTTGGTCAATCCAGCTTGCATCACAGCCCCTCAGTGTATTTTGTAACATTTTCTCTCTGTCTTTTTTTGTTTTTGTTTTTTTTTGCAATTTATTTTTATAATGGGGTGTAGCTGATTTTGAATGCTGTCTTTCTTGCTGCTGCACATCTACTTGATTCACTTACAGAGAGACATCCATAAATTCTTTTTCAGATTCTTACCAGTTGTATATATTCTTTTCTGGTGACTAGAGTGTGCTGAGTGCAGTTCTTGTGCTATAGAGTAGGTCTTGTCGATTACCTATTTGGTCTTTGGACCGGTATCTGTGCTAATTTCAACCCTCTAGTTTATGTCTCACCCCACCCCACCTTTCCCTTTTAGCAGCCCTAAGTGTGTTTTCTAAATGTGTGACTCTGTTTCTGTTTTGTAGTTTAGTTCATGTGTAGCCATTTTTAGATTCCACCTATAAATGATACCTTATGCTAAGTGTCTTTTTGTGTCTGACTTATGTCACTTAGAATGATCGTACCTAAGTCCACCTGAGTTGTTGCAACTGGCCTTATTTCATTGATTTCATGGCTGAGTACTATTCCATTGTACATAAGTACCATATCTTCTTTATCCATTTTTTTCCTTCCAAGGATATTTATATTGTTTTCAAGTCGAGGCTCCTGCAAAAGTGCTGCACTAATATTTGAAGTGGCTGTGTCCTATCGATTTATGGTTATCTCGAGATATACACCCAGGCGTGGAAGTGCCGTATGCTCTGTAGCTCTATTGTTTTTTTAATTAATTAATTAATCTTTTTTGCCTGTGTTGGGTCATCGTTATTGCACGTGGGGTTTCTCTAGTTGCAGGAAGTTGGAGCTACTCTTCGTTGAAGTGCATGGTCTTCTCATTGCAGTGTCTTGTCTTCTTTTGGATCCCGGGCTCTAGGCATCAGGCTTCAGTAGTTGTGGCAAACGGGCTCTGTAGTTGTGGCTCACAGGCTGTAGAGCACAGGCTCAGTAGTTGTGGTGCACGGGCTCAGTTGCTCTGCAGCATGTGTTATCTTTCCGGACCAGGGCTTGAACCCGTGTCCTCTGCATTGGCAGTTGGATTCTTAACTGCGCCACCAGGAAGTCCCTGTAGCTCTATATTTTAGATTTTTAGGAAACATCATACCCTTCTCCAGCGTGGCTGTTAGCAGTTGACATTCCCACCATCAGTGTAGCAGGTTCCATTTTCTCCACATCCTCTCCTCCATTTCTTGTTTTTACACTTTGTGAGGATGGCCATTCTGACTGGGGCAAAGTGCTACATCTTGTAGTGTTGATTTGTACTTCCCGCATGTTTGGCTGGCCACAAAGTTCGTATGGGTTTCAACCTGTACACCATTTTTGGCCAACTGAATCATAGGCAGTGTTGAGCAGCTTTCATATGCTTTAACAGTGAGTCCAATCTACCCCTTGCAATCCGGTTCCTGCAATCCTGCCTTGTTTTCAAGTCCTTTTCAGTTACTTACCCCAAGCCATTTTTCCACGATAGTTGTCATTTACAACACTGCAGGCGTGGTGGATTGCAGTGTCCCTGAGCAACTGTCTTCAACTTGTTTCTGGAACTGGCCACAAAGTGGCAGGATTGCTTCAAGCCCCATTCTGGTTACAGGGCCAGCCTGAGACTTTGGGAAATTCCTCTTCCTGATTGGAAATTAGCGTGGCATGTGCTGTCCAAACACATAGAGGTTGTTTCTCATTCCTTCCCCCCCTCTTTCATCCTCCTGACAAATTGCAAGCTGTGCACGACCAGCTGTTGAGGTTGATGACTTCCCCAGGTGGGGAGACTCTAAGGAAAGAGGCTGGAGCAGGGAACCCCTCCCCCAGGACATGTGGAGATAAGGAGACTTTTCCAAACTCTTCCCGCCCATCCGGGCCCCCATCTTCTGGGGTTCTGTCCGGACACCGTGGGGTTTCCAGCAGTGTGGGGCTCTGGCGCCACCCTGGAGGGAGCAGCCCTGCTACCTGCGCCTACAGCTCCGCCTGCTGGTCTCTCCGTCCTCCCGCCGGGCACAGTCTTCCACTTTCCCCGCTGCCTCAAATCATCTGTCTCCTCACTGTCCTGTGATCAGCCCCTCGTCCCCACCGCCACCACCCCCGGCTCCACACCCCTCCTCCAGCCTCAGGGATGACCCAGGACTGGGCTCCCCTGCCTGCCCACACTGGGTCTGTGTCCTCAGTCCACGTGTTCAGACAGGTGAGGATCCCCTCCAGAGGCTCCCAAACGCTTCACCCCTACATCCTCCCTGGGGTCAGTCCATGTCCTGTCGGGGTGTTGCATCCCCACTAAGCCCCCAAGTACATGGCAAGGGCAGGCATCAGGCCTGCTGCGTGCACTGCTGTGCGTCCTGCTGTATACATAGACATGAGCCTGCCCCAGGGTGCAGGAAAGGCAGCTCTACCTCAAGGCGTGGGGAGAGGGGCTGCCCACAGGGCAGATGTCCGCTCTTGGCTCACCAGGCAAGGGCAGCCAGCTTCTCGCTCCTTGGACCTTTTCTCACCCAGCCTCACCATGACCCGGCTTTGTTCCCACCCCTGTTGTCCCTCCATTGGCCTCGCTCTCGTGAGCAGAGCAGGACAGTGTGGTCTGTGGTCACAGGCTGAGATGCACAGACACTGACTGACCCGCGTGCACCCATGCTGACCACACGGAACAGGCACTGCACCAGGGCCTGTGCGGCGTGGGTTCACCTGCCCACAGAGAGGCCGGGTCTCTGTCCTGGCTCCAGAGGTCACCTTAAGTCTGACGGGAGTGTCCGTGCTCCATGGGCCTCGCTCCAGGCTGGTCTGTACTGACGGCGTGATACACGGTGGGGCTTCCTGAGTCCCCCAGGGGCTGGAGGCCAAGGTCAGGCACATGGCAGTCCTCACATTGACGTGACAGATCCCAAAAAACCCTGCACTTCAGGACTCGGGTGGGCTTCCCTGGGCTGCCACAGCCGAGGACGCTGGACTCTGCTCATCGCCTCTGTCCTCACTGATTTTAACTTGCATCCTTCAAACCCTAACAGCTTCAGGGACTTCTGGGGGCCTCCAAGAGAAAAGAAGCCAGGGAAGGGGTCTCTGGGTCCCCGACTCTGCAGTTGGGGTCAGAAGTCGGTGGGGAGGATCTTGGGGCACTGGAATCTGAAGGGCCCCCCTACCAGGGGAGGGGTAGGAGACCCTGGGTGGTAGTTAAGCTGAGTCCAAGGCCTTCCTGGGTAGGAAGCATCCTAGCACCGGGGATCCCTAAGAGGCCGGCTCCCTCCTCCCCTCAGCCCCCAGGCCTGATCCCTGCTCTTGAGAAATTCCCTAGGGTGGGGTCCTGGTGCTGGAGGTGCCCTGATGCTGTGGCCTCCTGAGCCTCCATGGAGGATAACGGGAGTGGGGGAAGACTTGTTCACAGAAAGGGAGCTTCTGCCAGAACAGAGCCTGGGTCTGTTGCCCCCGAACCCAGGTGCACTGGGGCAGGAATGTGAGAACGAGTCTCCCTCCCCTCCCAAGACACACAGGACACATGGGCACTGGTCGCTGGACTCACACACAATATTAAAATCTCCTACTTAGGCCTGATGGATGAGAGACACTATTTAAAGACTATTATTGGGCCAGGGGGGCCCAGGGGGTGAAGTTGGGTGTGGGGAGAGTTGAAAAATCACCCAAGGACATGCTCTCTCTGCAACAACCCCCCAGGTGAGCTCAGGTGGAGGTGGACCCATCAAGTCAGAGCCCACATTCGGTGTATTTGGGAGACAAATAGCCAAGCACCCCCAGTACTTGCCTTCACCTGCTGCAGTTAGGTTCTGCCCTGACTTCATGGTCAAATTCTCACCCTTCCCAGAAGGCCTCTTGGGGGCTGATGGGATGGGGGTGTCCATGGCAGGACTGGAGGGTCTGTGGTGGGCTGGAGGCCACGTGGCAGGCAGGGGGGCTCGCATCGAGCCTGCCGGTCTACACCTCATGGTCATAGGCCTGCACAGAGTCCACCAGGCTGTGGATGTGGTAGAAGGTGCAGAGGTCCGGGGACCGGTCCAGCCCATTCAGGTGTCTGACCACTGAGAGGTCAGTGTGGAGTATTCACAGGGAGCCCTGGCTGTGCTCGTACCCTCCCAGGAAGGACATGTCAGCATGGTCCCTGGAATGACCGGGAGTCAGCCAGAAGCGCCCCCCACCCAACCTCACTGTTACCACAAGAAACAAGAGACAACTCCGTGAGGAAACACAGAACATCACCAGCCTGATGCTGTCCTGAGGAAGGTCGGCTGGCATCTGGGAACTGGGAGCTATGGTGGGTTGAATGGGGGGTCCCCCAAAAGTTATGTCCACGTCATGCTCCCCAGAATCTGAGAAAGGAACCTTATTTGGAAGTAGGGTATTTGCAGGTATAATTAGTTACGGATCTGGAGATGAGGTCATCCTGGATCCAGGTGGCCCTAAATCAGTGACAGTGTCCTTCTAAGAGACAAGAGGAGAGACACAGACACACAGAAGACACCATGTGAAAAGAGAGGTAGAGACAGGAGGGATGCAGCCACAAGCCCAAGGACTCCTGGAGCCCCCAGAAGCCGGAAGAGGCAGGCAGGACCGTCCCCTGGAGCCTCTGGAAGGAGCATGGCCCTGGGACACCTTCTTCTCAGAAGTCTGGTCTCCAGGACTGAGAGAGGACAGGTTTCTTTTGCTCTGAGCCTCCGTTTGTGGTCGTTTTTCACAGCTGTCCCGGGAAGCTAATGCAGCTGGTGAGCAGCTCCCTGGCCTGATCTAAACCCTCCCTCCTCCCGTTAGGGGCAGCCCCCTGCGCCTGTGCTGTGTGCACAAACCATGTGGTTCATGCTGAACCCTGGCTCCCCTTCTGGACACCGGCATTTTGGAGGGTGAGGGCAGAGAACACCACGTGACAAGCCCCCAGCCAGGTGCCAAGCCTCTAATGAGATTCCCTGGGGGGACAGGGTTGGGGGTAACTGTTGTGGTTCTGCCCTTCATCGCTGGGGGAAGAGACCCTCGAGGGAAGGAGGGGGCATGAAGGTCATGAGGTGACCGGAGCAGGGGCCCTCCCTCCTGGGCATCCCTACTGCATTCTGTGACCCATCTCAGCTGTGAGGACACAAGCCACAAGCATGTGCTGGGTCCTGTGAGCTCCCAGCTGGTAGCTGAAGGTGAGGGCGGCCCTGCAGACCCCAGCCCTCTCCTCCACGTCTAGTAGGTGGAAGACCCACTTCTCCTTGCCATTCCAGAAGCGGTTCTGGGGCTGTCCTGGGAGGGCTTCTGGGGTTATGTAGGCTGAGCTCCTGTTGCTAAGTCCTCACTTCCCCACAAGAGCCTACAGAGCAAGCTGTTTGCCCTGTTGCCTGAATGACCACCCACCAGTTTTCTCAGGAAAGAATCAGGGGTTTCTGTAGCAGCGTCTGCAGGCAGCTCTGCATCTAGACTCACGTTCACATCTTCTGTGTAAACACCGAGAACCTTTCCTGACACGTGTCTCAGCTGACCACCTCTGCATGCCGAGCACAGGCCCCAGTGAGGGCATCAGACTGACTGCCTGTCTCAGCCTCCTTTTGTTGTCAGAGCTGCTCCAGGCCCTGCTCAAAACCTGTGCACCCAGCTTTCACAGGGCTGTCCTCCACCCCCCAACTTCAGCAAGAGTTCACCTAAGTATTTAAGTTAAGGGGTCCAGAGATAAGAAAGGAGGCGACAAACAAACAAACAGATGGAACCAGCTGAGACCAAGATGGCAACGAATGTGACCTCCAACCGACCCCGAGTCTCATCACATGTTGAATTTACTATACCAGGATATTAAGTGACACACCTACCAGTGGCCATGACTGGACATGAACAACCAAAAACAGGTAAAAGGAGGTGGTACCTCACCCCCTTGGAAAAAGCCCTGCCCCTTCCCTGGAAGGCCTCTTCAACCCATCGTTAGCCTCACTCCTCCTCCCTTTGTCTTTACTCTTTAAAATTAAACCACTCTCAGAAGAGCTAACACCTATCCTTCTCAAACTCTTCCAACATATAGCAGAGGGAGGAACACTTCCAAACTCATTCTACGAGGCCACCATCACCCTGATACCAAAACCAGACAAAGCTGTCACAAAGAAAGAAAACTACAGGCCAATATCACTGATAAACATAGATGCAAAAATCCTCAACAAAATACTAGCAAACAGATTCCAACAGCACATTAAAAGGATGATACACCATGATCAAGTGCGGTTTATTCCAGGAATGCAAGGATTCTTCAATATACGCAAATCAATCAATGTGATACACCATATTAACAAATTGAAGGAGAAAAACCATATGATCATCTCAATAGATGCAGAGAAAGCTTTCAACAAAATTCAACACCCACTTATGATAAAAACCCTGCAGAAAGTAGGCATAGAGGGAACTTTCCTCAACATAATAAAGGTCATATATGACAAACCCACAGGCAACATCATCCTCAATGGTGAAAAACTGAAAGCATTTCCACTAAGATCAGCAACAAGACAAGGTTGCCCACTCTCACCACTCTTATTCAACATAGATTTGGAAGTTTTAGCCACAGCAATCGGAGAAGAAAAGGAAATAAAAGGAATCCAAATCGTAAAAGAAGAACTAAAGCTGTCACTGTTTGCAGATGACATGATACTATACATAGAGAAACCTAAAGATGCTACCAGAAAACTACTAGAGCTAATCAATGAATTTGGTAAAGTAGCAGGATACAAAATTAATGCGCAGAAATCTCTGGCATTCCTATACACTAATGATGAAAAAACTGAAAGCGAAATCAAGAAAACACTCCCATTTACCATTGCAGAAAAAAAATGTATATATAACTAGCAATAAACCTACCTAAGGAGACAAAAGACCTGTATGCAGAAAATTATAAGACACTGATGAAAGAAATTAAAAATGATAAAAATAGATGGAGAGATATGCCATGTTCTTGGATTGGAAGAATCAACATTGTGAAAATGACTCTACTACCCAAAGCAATCTACATATTCAATTCAATCGCTATCAAACTACCACTGGCACTTTTCACAGAACTAGAACAAAAAATTTCACAATTTGTATGGAAACACAAAAGACCCCCGAATAGCCAAAGCAATCTTGAGAATGAAAAACAGAGCTGGAGGAATCAGGCTCCCTGACTTCAGACTATACTACAAAGCTACAGTAATCAAGACAGTATGGTACTGGCACAAAAACAGAAATATAGATCAATGGAACAGGATAGAAAGCCCAGAGATAAACCCACGTACATATGGTCACCTTATCTTTGATAAAGGAGGCAGGAGTGTACAGTGGAGAAAGGACAGCCACTTCAATAAGTGGTGCTGGGAAAACTGGACAGGCACATGTAAAAGTATGAGATTAGATCACTCCCTAACACCATACACAAAAATAGGAACAAAATGGATTAAAGACCTAAATGTAAGGCCAGAAACTATCAAACTCTTAGAGGAAAACATAGGCAGAACACTCTATCACATAAATCACAGCAAGATCCTTTTTGACCCACCTCCTAGCAAAATGGAAATAAAAACAAAAATAAACAAATGGGACCTAATGAAACTTCAAAGCTTTTGCACAGCAAAGGAAACCATAAACAAGACCAAAAGACAACCCTCAGAATGGGAGAAAATATTTGCCAATGAAGCAACTGACAAAGGATTAATCTCCAAAATTTACAAGCAGCTCATACAGCTCAATATCACAAAAACAAACAACCCAATCCAAAAATGGGCAGAAGACCTAAACAGACATTTCTCCAAAGATATACAGACTGGCAACAAACGCATGAAAGAATGCTCAACATAATTAATCATTAGAGAAATGCAAATCAAAACTACAATGAGATATCATCTCACACCAGTCAGAATGGCCATCATCAAAAAATCTAGAAACAATAAATGTTGGAGAGGGTGTGGAGTAAAGGGAACACTCTTGTACTGCTGGTGGGAATGTGAATTGGTACAGCCACTATGGAGAACAGTATGGAGGTTCCTTAAAAAAGTACAAATAGAACTACTATATGACCCAGCAATCCCACTACTGGGCATATACCCTGAGAAAACCATAATTCAAAAAGAGTCATGTACCACAATGTTCATTGCAGCTCTATTTACAATAACCCGGAGATGGAAACAACCTAAGTGTCCATCATCGGATGTATGGATAAAGAAGATGTGGCACATATATACAATGGAATATTACTCAGCCATAAAAAGAAACGAAATTGAGCTATTTGTAATGAGGTGGATAGACCTAGAGTCTGTCATACAGAGTGAAGTAAGTCAGAAAGAGAAAGACAAATACCATATGCTAACACATATATATGGAATCTAAAAAAAAAATGTCATGAAGAACCTAGGGGTAAGACAGGAATAAAGACACAGACCTACTAGAGAATGGACTTGAGGATATGGGGAGGGGGAAGGTTAAGCTGTGACAAAGTGAGAGAGTGGCCTGGACATATATACACTATCAAATGTAAGGTAGATAGCTAGTGGCAAGCAGCCGTATAGCACAGGGAGGTCAGTTCGGTGCTTTGTGACCGCTTGGAGGGGTGGGAGGGAGGGAGATGCAAGATGGAAGAGATATGGGAACATATGTGTATGTATAACTGATTCACTTTGTTATACAGCAGAAACTAACACACCATTGTAAAGCAATTATACTCCAATAAAGATGTAAAAAAAAATTAAACCACTCTCTCTAGGTGGGTGAGAAGTTGACCTGTGAACTCAGTTCCTGCTTCTCCATTCTTTGGCCTCTGAGTAGAGCCTGTGCTGTGTTGGTCTCGGCTTTGGTTCTGTTATTTGCCTACTTGAACCCTTGAACCCTACTTGAAACCTTCCCCGCTGAGGCAGAGCACCTCGCAGGCTGGGGCCCAAGCAGGGTCCATGTGACTTCACTTGGTAACAGTCTGTAAGGGGACGGTGGTCTATGCCCGCAGGGTGGGGAGGGAACACCTACAGCCACAGCACCGGCTCCGTGGATGGCACGGCCCCTCGTGGGCCTGGACCGTGTGCTCTCGTCCCGCCACGCCTGACACCCCCTGACAGTCATGACGTGGTGACACTGGCTGCTGGGCGTCCAAGCAGGAGGGACAAGAGGCAGCACCTGTTGCCAGGTGAGACGTGCCTTTTCACGGGCAGGGGACATAGGAGATATTAGGACTTTGTCTAGAAAACAAACCAAGCGGCTAGAAGGTGATCTGAGCTGTGGACTTGAAACCCACGTGTGCGGTGAGGGCTCCCACTGGACACTGGCTCGGGAGCTTCCGCACAGGCGAGACCACAACCGTGCTTCCTGCCCGACCCCTCCAGGCCTCCCTGTGGGCACAGCTGGGCCTGCATCCCTCAGGCTCCCTGACCCAGAGCCTGGAGGGCTGATGCTGCCAGGGCCTGGGGATGCGAGGGGTCCCTCCACCCATGCTGCCCGGTCACCAAGCGAGGGAAGCCCCGTGGAGTCTGAGGCCCGGCACAGGCAAAGCTCACATTCCCCCCCAGGACCCCCAGCCCCGCCCTGCTTCTGCAGGCCCACCGCCTGCCCCTCCCTGTGCCCGCGGCCCACCGGCCCCCATTCCCCGTGTGGACGTCCACGTGCACAAGCTGCCCTGTGTCCTGTTCCCACATGGGACACCCCCATCCCTGCTTCTCCCTAATGACGGCCTGGACCCCGAATGTTCTGGGCATGAAGAGGGCCAAGGAGGATGCCGGCCTGTCCCGCCTGCCTCCCGGGGGCCCAGACACAGGGCTCGGGGCTGCTGGGCCTTGAGGTCTGGATGCTTCCAGGTGTGGGATGAAGCTGCCACTGCCCGCTGGAGCTGCTCCTTCCGAAATTTAGGAAACAGGGGGACCCACCAAACGGAGCCTGTCCCCAGGCTCTGCTGCAAGTCTGCTCGGATTTGCTCTCCTGATCCTGAAGACAGACCTGAAGACAAGACCTGTGATTCCCATACTGACGGTGTTCTGTGGAATTTCCACTAGACCGCTTCCTACCCTGTTCTGAGCAAATTACTAGTCAGTCCATGCTACCATCACCCCATGAGCAGACCAGGAAACTGAGGCTCCGAGAAGCCAAGCAATCTAGCCGGAAGCACAGATGGGGGACCACGGAGTGGGATCTGCACCCGCCGCCCACCCAGGGGGACTGCCCACTCCCCGCAGGTTCCACGCGCCTTTTCCCTTCGCCTCCCTCCCCGGGCCAGCTCACAGAGCCTTCTCTTGGGGGGATTCACTTACCTTCTTCTAACAGGATCCGTCTCACTATCCTGTTCTGGGATCATCCGGAAGCTTGTCACTCTGAAGTAGAATCAGCCTCACGTCACCAGGGCAGTTTTCCTGGATCACACTCACCACCTGCACGATCACTCCCAGCTCAGACCCAGAAAAGCCCCCTCGACCCCAAGCCCCATGGCTCTGCCTGGGCTCCCACCTCCTCCTTCCTGATCTGTCCCTCTCATGTCCCCTGCAGCGTCACCAGGAGCTCCCACCTGCCCCAGGCAGGCTGTCTGCTCTGTCCTGGGGAGGCCTCCGTGGTGTCAGGTGGACGACACAAGAGGTACCCATGGGGCCTCCCTCACGCAGCACAGTGGCCAGCACCTGCCTACTGACCTCATCACTCTAGATGGACAGGGGTTCAGGGGGCCTGTGGCATCTCCTGCTTCTCATTTCATCCCAGCACTGCCCACAGGGAAGTTGATAATCAACTCTGTGCCAGCTGCACAGAGAGGACGCTCATACACATGCCTCCCTCCCAGCACACGGGGCTATTGTGGCCAAACCCCTCCCAGGATATGGAGCTCACCTGGACAGGTACTCAGCAGCTCCGGGGTTCTCGTTGTCAGGCCCCTCCCAGGATATGGAGCTCACCTGAGAAGGTACCCAGTGCCCCTGGGGCTCTTGTGGTCAGGTTCCTCCCAGGATATGGAGCTCACCTGGACAGGCACCCTTAGGGTTGGGCTTCCAACTGACCCCTCAACATTCTGGTGTCCAGCCTCTGCTTTAGGATTTCTGGGGCCCAATGCTGACTCTAAGGCCTCTGCAATCCAGCCTCTGTTGGCCTTTAATGAGATCCGCACTTCCAGGATCCTACAGAGCATGGTCTGTGTGACTGTTCTGTGGCTTCTGCAAAAAATGACCACAAGCTGGGTGTTTTAAAACAACAGGAATTCATCCTCTCCCAGTCCTGGAGACCAGATATCTGAGATCAAGGTGTTGCAGGATAGAAGTCCCTCCAGAGACTCCAGGATAGGGCTCTTCCTGCCTTTTCCAGCTTCTGGGGGCTCCAGGCATCCCCAGGCTTGTGGCTGCATCCCTCCGATCTCTGCCTCTATCTTCACGTGGCTTCTTCTCTGTGTCTGTGTCTCTCCTCTTTTGTCTCTCATAAGGACTCTCTCAACTGGATTGAGGGCCATCCTAACCCAAGATGACCTCACCTCGAGATCCTGAACTACATATAGAAAGACTTTTTCCCAGATAGGGTCCTGTTCATGTGTTCTGGGGGCGGCACATCTTTTGGGGCCAGCATTCAACCCATTGTGTATAAAATAACCCTCATTTTAGGAGATTACCATGGTCCCATATAGACTGGCACAGACAGCAGCCATGTGGGTGGGGGTCTGGGCAGAGTGAGGACCCTGGAATCACCTGGGAAGGATGAAGTCCTGGCTGCATTAGGTGAGCTCTTCCACCACGGGGCCCGTGGAAACAGCCACTCCCCTCTGTCCGTGGGAGGGGACCCAGTGCCGAGTCCAGAAACGGTTATATTGCAAAGCTGGCTCTCCTGGGATCTCATCATCAATAGCATCATGTAACCAGTAACTACGGGCTTGGAGGAGTCACTTCCTGGCACGTGATGACAGCACTGTCACTTTAGGCTCATCCAGCCTAGAATAGGAATGTTTGAAGGAGAAGAGTTTGGGAGATTGTGAAGCTTGGTTGTCAAGGAAACTGAGAAGGTTTGTCAAGGAAACTTCTCCCTTAAACTGAAGGCAGGGCTGGGAGAGCTGAACTCCAGGGACCTTTTAAAGGGGCTGCTCTGAAGCACCATCACCTGAGAGGTGGTCTCAGCGTGAGCTGGGGTTTGAGAAGAGTGTGATGAGATGAAGCCTGACTTTCTGTGACAGCTGGGGAGGGCTTTGTAAAGCACCTTGGCTTTTAGGACAGAAGTTTGTTGCTGGAACAAAGTGTCTCCCAAAACTGGACTAGACCTCAAGATGTGTCTGTCCCCTTCTTGTGAGAGTCCAGGGCAGGTGGGTTTCAGGTCCCAGGCTCTGTCCCCCTTTTTCCTCCTCCCTACTTCCAGGTGAGGGCTCCGACCAGCAGGGTGGGGTGACCAGGTGGGCATCATGCCCTCCGTCCTAGGATGCAGGTTGGCCAAGGCCCTCACCACCTCCACCCCTTCCCCTTGGTAACACGAGACACTACACCCCAGCTGGAAGGGATGGGAAAGCTGGGAGGTGCAGGGTAGCCGTGAACAGGAAAAAGGGAAATGGGTTCTGATGGGCAGCTGCGCGGCTCTGCTGTGAGGGTCACCTGGACGCTAGCGCACAGACTCTGGGTCCTGTGAAGCTTCGATGCTTTGTGGTTCTGGAAATCCTATAGGAGACGGTCCACAGCAGGTGAAGCTAATGCTCTCAGTGGAGCTGGTGAAGCCAGAGATCTGCAGTTCAGACTGAAGGTGCTGATGTGGGCGTACATACAGGACAAAACCATCTCATGTGAATGGATTTCAGGCACGTTTAACATGAATGCAGTCATGTTAATGCCTAACATCTTCTATCTCATGCCTCCCTTCAGGGGCCCCCTTCTCAGGCCCTGAGGATCCTGTAACTCACATACAGGGGGATGGAGAGTGGGCTCTGTCCAGTCTGAGCCCTGAGTTACCCTGTGTGTGAGTCTTCTCAGGACCACCGTAACAAATAGCACAGACAGGGCAGCTTGAATAACAGACCTATCTCCCAGTCCTGGATGCTGTCGGAGATCAAGGTGTGTGCACGCTGGCTTCTCCTGAGGCCTCTCTCCTTGGTACTTAGACAGCCATCTTCTCCCCAGGTCCTCACATGGTCTCCCCCTGTGCCTATCTGTGTCCTAGTCTCTTCTTGTAGGACATCAATCCTATTGGATTAGGATCCACCCTACTGACCTCATTTTTACCTTGATCACCTCTTTAAAAATCCCTTCTCAAAATACTGCCACATCCTGGGGTCCTGGGGGTTAGGGATTCAGCATGTGAATTTGGGGGGACGTGACTGAGCCTATACCATCCTCCTTAGGAACCAAGTGTGCTTTGGTCCTTCCTTCCCTCAAGTCACACGAGGTGATGTAATGGCTCAAGGAGAGGCCACTCGTGCAGAGTTTGTGTCCCAGCTGCGGAACCCTTCTCTGCTCTCTCTGATCAAGCAATGGCAGTGCCTGCCCCGTCCTGAGGTGAGCAGTTCTGGGGCTTCCTGCCATGTCTCCTGGCCTGCTGACGTGCTCATTGTCAGGGAACTCAGGAGCCAGCAGCCTAGTGGGGATGCCGGGGACTCTCAGGGCCTTGGCAGATGCCTCTCCCGGCAGATACCCTAGTGAAAGTGGGGAAACATTTGGGGGATTACAGGTGGGAGAGAGTCAGTCTCGTTTATGCTTCAGAAAGACCACGTTGGGGTGGGATGTGAGATGCACCGTGCGGGCAGGGAGCTTTGTCAGGCCTGATGGAGGAACCAGGCACAAGATCAGCCTTGGGCCAGGGCTGTGGGCGTAGAGGGGAATTAGTGTGGGAACTGGCCACAGACTGTTGTCAAATTATTGGCTTCCTTGTGTATGGAGACTGAACAGAAATTCGGAGACAGGGATTTTGGAGGGAGAGAGATGGCTTTATTTTTCTGCCAGGCAGAAGGGAAGACACAGCCGGCTAGCATCTCAAGAACTGGGCACCCCTCCTTGAGAATCAGGGAAGATTTTATACGTGGGGCTCTCGCAGTCGGGGTATAGGATAAGGATAAAAGTAGTGAAGGTCTTGCATTCCTCCTTTCCTTTGCATTAGTTCAAAACAGTCATGAGGTGGATGGACCTAGAGTCTGTCATACAGAGTGAAGTAAGTCAGAAAGAGAAAGACAAATACCATATGCTAACACATATATATGGAATCTAAAAATAAAATTGTCATGAAGAACCTAGGGTTAAGACAGGAATAAAGACACAGACCTACTAGAGAATGGACTTGAGGATATGGGGAGGGGGAAGGGTAAACTGGGACAAAGTGAGAGAGAGGCATGGACATGTATACACTACCAAATGTGAAATACATAGCTAGTGGGAAGCAGCCGCATAGCACACGGAGATCAGCTCGGTGTTTTGTGACCACCTAGAGGGGTGGGATAGGGAGGATGGGAGGGAGGGAGATGCAAGAGGGAAGAGATATGGGAACATATGTATATGTATAACTGATTCACTTTGTTGTAAAGCAGAAACTAACACACCATTGTAAAGCAATTATACTCCAATAAAGATGTAAAAAACAAACAAACAAACAAAAAAAAACAGCCACAGTTGGCGTCAGGCGCCCGGTAATTGGGGTCCAGCAGGCTGGTAATTGCGTCCGTTTGCCTCTGGTTTATCGGCCGATGAACTTGTTTCTGAAATGAAAAACTGGGGGGTGATTTGTTATGAGGGGCATATAGAATGTAAGTTCTGGACATAATAAGGTTAGGGAATGAGAGGCAGGGGATGTAACTCTCACAGAGTTAGGGATGATGGGTGCCGAATGTAAATTACATAGTGTCAGGGAGTGAGGTTAGCTTTGTAAAGTACAAATCTAGTTACTACAAATGAGTAACAAAGTAAAACAAGGAGTGATGAACTCTTTCAGGCCAGGTTATGTTTCTTCTCTAGCCTCTTCGCTGTTCCTTTGTTTTCCTTGTTCTCAGGGGAAGGAAAACTTCATTTCTACTTTTGCTGCAAGAAGACTGGAGGAGCAGATGACAGCCACTGGGGCACAAGGAGGGTGGGAGCCTGGGAGACCCCAGTGTTACCGAACAAAACTTGGGTCCACTTGCCCGAGTGCAGTAAAGCCAGTCTACTGACACTGGGTGTGGTGAAGGAAAGTGCAGCTTTAATTGTCAAAGTGCCAATACAAGGAGGCCAGGTGGCTTGTGCTCTAAAACCTCAAACTCCCTGAAGGATTCCAGCAAAGCAATTTCAAAGGCCAGGTGAAGGAGGGGGGTCGCAGGGTATGTGATCAGCTGGTGCACAATTCTCTGGTTGATGGTGAGGTAACAGGCATTTAACATTATAAATTCTTAGGCACCAGAAGCTCTGGGGCTACCTGTTCATGATCATCAAGTAGTTAATTTCTTCCACTTGGTGGTGGAGGAAGCGTGCACTGTTATCCAGGTACTTCAGAGAGGACCTACAGCAGAGGATATGGGGGAGGGGTCTGTCCTGGAAGGCCCCGTAGGGTCCTGCTTGGTTACACCCGGTGCCTGGGATCAGCAACCTGGGAAGGTGGGGCTGCTCCTAGGTGTGGGGAGCTGCGGGCCCAGTCCTCTGAGGGGCCTGTTAGCCCACAAGGTGAGATGGGGATGCAGCAGCTGGACAGAGGCGTCTGGCCTGGGGGAGGGGTCCAGCCTGGAAATGTCACTGGAATCATCGCAGGGAGGGAAAGGAAAGGCCAGGGGGGCAGGTAGATCACAGCAGACTACGTGCAGGTGAGTGCGGTCCTGTTGGAAGCAACTCAGAGCCAGAAAGGAGTGGCCATCGGGCTCAGCTCCATTCTCCTGTTCCTTTGTAAAACCGCTGTGTCAGAGTTTGAGACACTGCCAGGAGACATCTGGGCCCAGTGCTGCCATGGCTTCATCAAAGTGGCCCAGGGGGAACAGAGAACCACTGCAGGCCCTGCCCATGTCCGCACTGGGAATGAACCCCATCGGGGCTCCTGGGCTCACAGACTTCAGGGAACCTCTGTCCTCTGGACCAGTCTTCCTCCCTCCTCTCGCCTGCTGGTCAGAGGCCCAGGAAACCCCAACCTGGCTCCACCTCCAGGGCCTGGATTCAGAGGCCCAGGAACCCCTAAACGGGCTCCACCACCAGGGCCTGGATTCAGAGGCCCAGGAATCCCCAACCTGGCTCCACCACCAGGGCCTGGATTCTGGGACAGCTTAGGGATAAGAAGACCCTCATGCTCCTTTATCCACCTGGGGGTGACAATGTCTTAAAAGCTGCAGTTGACTGATTATGGAGGGCTGAATGTTTCCAGCAGGTATGGGTGGAAAGATGGGGTGTGAGGTTCCTATGTCTGCAGGGTCTTCCCAGCATGAAGATCTGTGTTTCCCCTGGCCAGTCAACATCCTCCCAGGAAGCCCAGATCCAGGATTACGAGGGCAGAGGCTCTCCCCTTGCTTATCTGTAACCTCCCACTCCCACAGCAAGGCTGTGGCTGGCTCCCTGGTTCCCACCATCTGCCATTTATCTGTGCATTGCTCCTTTCCATGTTCCATGTGCAGAGGTTTCAGAATTGTTAGCTACTACACCCTGGAAAGAACTTCGTAGAATAAAGCCCACTGTTTATATACAATGCATTTTGTCTTTAGTCTACAGATTCCATTCATTTCCAAAGGTAACTTAGGTCAGCACCTTTTACCCCATCCCCTACAGTGAGTTGTTTCCATATATTTCTAATACAGTTAGATTCTGTCACATTATGTATTCCATCCTGCAACACTCCTACATCCTAAATAACTAAATTTGAATAGATTATGATTGGCCCCTTGGGCTATGCACATCTGTGGGCTTAGACAAATGCATAGTGACAGGTATCCACCCTAGAGTATCACATGGACTACTTCAAACCCCCACCCCATGATCTGCTTATCATCTACGTAGCTTTGCCTTTCCCGGAATGTCATCAATGGGGTCATGCTGTGTGCAGCCTCCGCAGACTGGAGTCTTTCACTTAGCAGTGTATACTGAAGATTTATCCATGTCTTTCCATAGGTTGGTGGTGCATTCTCTTCTGCTGAGTAGTATTCCACTGCACGTGTATGGGAGGAAGAACAACTTTCCCTCTACTTTTCTAGGTTCTTGGTTGAGGCCACCCCTGCCCCTGTAATAAAAGACAGATTACCAGGAGAAAAGCCGAAGTTTAATAACATGTATACCTTCTGAATACAGGGGGGATACCACGGGAAACTGAGTCAGGCCCTGAAATGACCAAAACCATCCCCTTAAATACTGTCTTCAGCTAAAAACAGAAGGAAGATGCTGCGGAAGGGGGGAAGACCAGTTATGGCAGGTTATCAAGCAAAGCACAGTAAACAAGGGTATGATTGTTTGCACATTTAAGTCAGGACTTCTCCATTGAAAAGAGTTACTTAAGATTTAATTATCCTTCTAGTTTTGGTGCAAAGAGGGACATACCCTTATAAATGGAGATTTCTCTATTGTAAATGTCCTTCATAAAATGACAATCTGTTTTCTGAGATTTTTTTAAATAAATTTATTTTTTTATTTTGGGCTGCATTGGGTCTTCATTGCTGCGTGCAGGCTTTTCTCTGGTTGTGGCGAGCAGGGGTTACTCTTCATTGTGGTGCATAGGCTTCTCATTGTGGTGGCTTTTCTTGTGGAGCACAGGCTCTAGGCATGCAGGCTTCAGTAGTTGTGGCACACGGGCTCAGTAGTTGTGGCTCACGGGCTCTAGAGCGCAGGCTCAGTAGTTGTGATGCACAGGTTTAGTTGCTCTGTGGCATGTCGGATCTTCCAGGACCAGGGTTTGAACCTGTGTTCCCTGCATTGGCAGGCAGACTCTTAACCACTGAGACACCAAGGAAGCCCTTTAAAAAAAGAAAGCAGACCAATAATCCTTATGCCAGAGAGACATATTTTGGGGTGGCATATTCTACTCGCCTTGACATGGATGTACCCCAATTTGCTTATGCATTCATCTTTTGAAGGATATCCTGATTGCTTCAAGTTTTTAGCCATTATGAAAATGCTGCTGTGCATAATTGCATCCTTGTTTGCATTTGGACATAGATTTTCAAAGCAGTTGCCTAAATACTGGAAGCATGATTGTTGGTTCCCAACGTGGACTTGTTTGGCTTTGGAAAAAACTGCCAAACTGTCTTACAAAGTGGCTGCACATGCATCCCCCCAGCTATGAGGGAGAGTTCCTTTTGTTCCTCACCCTCTAGCAATTGGTACTGTCATATTTTTGGAGCTTAGCAGTCCTAATAGGTGTGCAGTGATATCTCATGATTTTAATTTGTAGTTCCCTAATGGTGTATGATGTTGAGCTTGTTTCTATATGACTTTTATTATCTGTATATCTTTTTTGGCGGGATGTCTATTCAGATCATGCTGTTCACGTTCATGCTGAGAGGAGCCTGTCTCCTCAGGACCTGCTGGAGCTTTGGTTTATGGAACACGCTGGGCTGAGTCCACGCTGATGGCCGGGCTTCAGGACAACCTGGGGTCAAGTCCACACTTAACGGAAGCTGAATCTCCTCAGAACCCACTGGGGCTTCAGCTTTGGGACACTGTGGGGTCCAGTTCATGCTGACAGGAGCCTGGTCTCCTCAGGACCTGCCGGGTGGTGATGCCGCTGAGGGAAAAGGTGAGGGAAAGTGGTCAGAACGTTCCCGTTTGTGGCTGGCTGCTGAGGGTGTCTGTCTTCAGAGGACCCAGGAGAGGAAAGGCTTGATGTGGAAAACTGAGTTTTTGGCCCTTTTTGTGTGTGGTGTAGACAGAGTTCAGTGTAGTTCTTTGGCGAGTGGCGTCTGGTTTGCCTAGCACTGTTTATTGAGGGGACTGTCCTTTCCCTGGTGTATGTTCTTGGCTCCTTTCTTGTGAATTAACTGACCACATGCCTGTAGGTTGATTCCTGGGCTCTCTGCTCTGTTCCTCTGGTCTGTGCACCTGTTTTTGTGCCAATTCAACACTTTTGGGGGACTGTAGCTTCATAATGAAGTGTGAAGTCAGGTAACAAGATGCCTCTGGCCCATTCTCCTTCCTCAGGGTGTCTTTGGCTCTTCTGGGTCCTTTGTGGCTCCACACATGTCTTAAAGATTGTTTGTTCTGTTTATATAGAAAATGTCATTGGACTTTTGGTAGGGATTGCATTGAATGTGTACATTAATTTGGCTAGAATGCATATTTTTTAATTAAAAAAAATTTGGGGCCACACCATGTGGCATGCAGTATGTGGGACCTTAGTCCCCCAACCAGGGATCGAACCTGCCCCCCCAGCAGTGGGAGCGCAGAGTCCCAACCCCTGGACGGCTAGGGAAGTCCCACCTTAGAATACATATTTTCACAGTATTCTTTCTACTCATGAGCACAGGGTATCTTTCCATTTATTTTTGTCTGTTCAGTTTCCTTTATCAGTGTCTTCCAGTTGTCAGTGTGCAGGTCCTTCACGTCCTTGGTTAAATTTATTCCTAGTTATCTTTTTGGGTACAATTGTAAGTGGGATTTTTAAAAAATTCTTTTTCTGATGGTTCATTATCAGTGCATAGAATCACAAATGATTTTTGTGCATTGATTTTTCTTTTTTTTTTGTATCCTGCAGCTTTACTGAATTCATTTTTTAGTTGTAACAGTTTTTTGGTGGTTGAATGTGGAAAACTAGAATTCAGAAATCCCACTGTTTCATCTACATCCAGGTCATCCACAGCACCCAAGACATAGTGGCTCCCAATATAATCTTCCCATGGTGCCTCTTGTAGTATGTGGACTCCTACAAGGGTGATTGGCATCCCCACTGTGGGTGAACTGGATCTGGGTAGGGTTTGGCCTCTATAACAGAGTTTGATGTCTGTATTTCTGACGTGGTATGACATGGTTGTTTTGATAAGTACTTTATTTTCTAGTAAATTTCAAGTGTATAAAAAACTTTAAATAGCAGTATAAAGTTTTCCACATTCAGAAAATACTCCAGTTTATTTTACCCTGTGAGAGTGGGAGGGCCACTCTCCCAGGGAACCAGCACATAACCCCACAATGAGGAATAATTAAGGTTTCCACATTATAATCCTATCCACAGGCCCACTTCAACTTTCACCAGCTGCCCCAGCTATGTGGAAATGTATTTTTCTATCCGAATCCAGTTTTCTCTTCTTGGAACCATCACTGGGGCTTTTCCTCACTTTAAAAACCTTGCTGGATTGAAAGTGTACAAGATGAGCATGATCTGGGTGGTTTTCTGTATGGCTTCTTTCACTTAGGATGTTTTCACTGTTTATCCGCATTGTAACATTGATCATTATTTCATTCATTTTTTCCATTGTGATTAAAAACACATAACATTTACCATTTAAACCATTTTTTTAAAGATTTTTTTAAAAAATTATTTTATTTTTTATTTTTTGGCTGTGTCGGGTCTTTGTTACTGAGCACAGGCTTTCTCTAGTTGGGGGCGAGCGGGGGCTACTCTTCATTGCCATGTGCAGGCTTCTCATTGCGGTGGCTTCTCTTGTTGCGGAGCACGGGCTCTAGGTGCACGGGCTCAGTAGTTGTGGCTCACAGGCTCTAGAGAGCAGGCTCAGTAGTTGTGGTGCACGGGTTGCTCCACGGCATGTGGGATCTTCCAGGACCAGCACTTGAACCCGTGTCCCCTGCACTGGCAGGCGGATTCTTAACCACTGTGCCACGAGGGAAGTCCCATTTAAACCATTTTTAAGTATACAGTTCTATGGCATTAACTGCATTCACATTGTTGTAAAAATATCCTCACCATCCATCTCCAGAACTTTATTTTCCCCATGTGAAACCGTAGCCATTAAACACTAACTCACCTCAACCCCTGGCAACCTTATTCTACTTTGTCTTTGAATTTGACTTATCTGGATACCTCATACTAGTAGAATCATAGAAAGTTTGTCCTTTTTTGTGTCTGGCTTGTTTCACTTAGCATAATAACTTCAAGGTTCATCCACACTGTAACATATGTGAGAATTACCTTAGTTTTGAAGGTTGAATCATATTCCATTGTGTATATGCTACGCTGTACTTATCCATTCATCTGTTGAAGGATGTGTTGTGTTGCTTCCACCTTTTGGCTATTGTGAGTAATGTTGCTATGAATATGGGGTACAGATATGTGTTCCAGTCCTTGCTTTCTAATATTTTGGGTGTACACCCTGGAGCAGAATCCAGGGATCATACATCTTCCATGTTTTTGAGGAGCCACCATACAGTTTTCCATGGCGGCTGTATAATTTTACTTTATTCCTTTATATGACAGAATAATGCAGCTTATAGATCTACATTACTTTGCTTATCCGTTTACCTGCTGATGGACATTTAAATCTTTCCTACCCTGGGCTATTGTGAACAGTGCTGCTATGAATCACTGGTGTACAAGGTTTTGTTTGAACACCTGTTTTCCATTTTTTGGGTATATCTCTAGGAGTGGAGCTGTTGAACCACATGGTAATTATATTTTATATTTTTCAGTAAATGCTAAAGGTTTGTACACCTAGACTGTACCATTGTACATCTCAACAAGTAACTTTTAAGGGTTCCAATTTCTCTATGTTTTTGCTAACATTTGTTATTTTTATTTATATATTTTAAATTTTATTTTAAAGTTTATTTTTATTCTAGTGTGTGTGAAGGGGCATCACACTGTGGCTTTAATTTGCATTTTCATAATGACTACTGATGTTTGACATCTTTTCATGTCCTTATTGACCATTTGTATGTCTTGCCTGGAGAGCAGTCCATGCAAGTTATTTGTCTGTTTCAAACATTTTATTGTTTGTCTTTTTGTTGATGAGTTGGAAAAGTCCTGGGTTTATTCTAGGTAAAGAGTCTTATCAGATATATAATGTGCCAATATTGTCTTCCATTCTGTGGGCTGTCTTTTTACTTTCTAGATAGCCTCTTTTGATGCACAAATGTTTGTAATTTTGAGGAAATCCAATGTATCTATTTTTTTCTTTCATTTCTTATGCTTTACTGTCAAATCTAAGAAACCATTGCTAAATTAGTGGTCAGGAAGATGTAATTCCTCGGTTTATTTGGGAGTTCATTCAGTCATGCCTTGGCACCCACTAGGCCAGGCTTTAGGCCTGGGGCTGAGTCAGTGTGAGGGTTCAGGGGTCACGGTTTAGGGTTATGGGCCATTGTTGGAGAGTCATGGTAGAGGGTTGTGGTTAAAGGGTCAGGGTTGGGGATTAGAGTTTAGGGGTCAGGGGCGAGGGTCTAGGGGTCTGGGGCTAGGGTTGTTAGGGGGTTACGGTTAGAGGTTAGGGTTCTTAAGGTAAAGGTTAGAGTTAGGTTTAAGCACAATTGGCCCTCATTGCCCTCCCCTCTCCTTCTCTCTGAAGCCTCCAGAATGGATAGGACTTGCCCAAGGTCAAACAGGAGTCAAGGAGCTGAGGTCAATAACTGTTTTTCTGGCCTCCATTCCCCCAGTCCTGGGCTCTGAGAGAAGAATGAAATGTCTGTTCTTGTCTAGGACTGTTTCTTATCCAACTCAACCTCTGTCAAGGATTGGGGAGGGTGTCAGAAGTCATGCATGGTTTCCTTCTGCCCTCCTACCTGGGAAGGGTGATGCTGGCCCTACTCTGCCTGGGCAGCCCCAGGTTCCAGCACAGCCCAGACTGGAGGGCACTCAGTGGACATGTGTGGATTTATACAGGACTGGGTGCAGTGACCTGCCAGCCCCCAGATGCTGCCTTCTTGAGGGCTGGTGGGGCCCTCCTGGCACTGGAGGCACACTTTGTCCCGTCTGAGTGGGCATGAATAGATGATCAAGTCTCAGGCAGGACAGCCGTTGACCTCTGACAATCCAGGCAGGCATCTGTGGTCCTCTAGCTCAGTCCAGCCTGGGCATTGTCAGGCCCTCATGTACAGTTATGGAGCTGACCAGGATGCCGGGCAATTCAACAGCTACCTGAGCAGTGTAGACATTCCTTTGAGAAGTTTCAACTACCAACATGCATGTGGTTGAGAAAAAGACCTCCCCCTCACAGCCTCATAGGCTGCCAAGAGAAGTAATAATCCTTTAAACATTGGAGTGTGTCCCTGACACAACAACCATACAGCAGACCATGGCCCTGCAATCCTTCGTCCTTTCAGTCATTAGAAACTTTTGACATTCATATTCATTAAGAATCAAAGATATGGGAGCAACTGGACCTCCCAGTGGGAGGTTTACATTGACACTGCCATTGTCTTGGAGAGCCATATGCAACCATGTGGCCTCTGGAAAGCCTGCCAATTATGGGTTCCATGGCATGGAATAATTCTTGAGCCTCCCGTTACTTCATTGCACAAGAGTTTCCTTACCACCTTAGCATTTGGTTTCTTCCCTTAGTAAAGGAGAGAGAAGAAACTGGAAAAGGAGCAGTATTGTTTTTCAGGGGTGGGAAATTAATATGGCCAGGGAGATGGCATAACTCAAGGGCTCCCACCTCTCAGGGGAAGGAATGAGGTCTGTGTGTCTTCTGAGGGCACATGGGCTGTTCTGGGCCAGCCTCTGAGAAGTGAGGACCTGATGCCCAAGGAAAGAGACTTGAGTTTACCACCACCAATGATCCTGACTTTTCAGCAATGAAAGAACTTCTTGCAGTCTTGGGAGGGACAGTAAGAGCGCTGGATGATTCGCTGCAGCCCCTGACCCTAAATGAACCCCTTTCTTCCTTTGTGTAAGATTCTGTGCTGTGCAGTGAGCTTTCATTGACATAGAATCTGTTGCTTTCTCCCAGCCAGCATCTGTTCTCAGGCCCAAGTGCCTCAGTTTTCCTTTGTGAATTACATCTCACCTGCTTCCAGTCCAAACAGTTTCAGAAGGATGTCCCCATGTTCCACTCAGCTCGAAGATGGGTTTACAGCCCACATCTAGCCAGTCTCATTTTCCATCTTCTGGTGTTGGGTCAAAGATGAGAATGCAACCCAAGCCAGATCAAAGGCATTTAAAACCATGACTTTCTTGGAATCTAAGAAAAGTAGAAACTCTTTCTCGGAAGATGGATGGTGAGTGGTTGTCAGCCTAGAATTGCTGTTGGCCCAAGGGCAGTGAGAGAGCCTGTGCCTGTGAATAGGGTCCCCCAAAGGCATTGAGTGGGACAAAGTTTTGGATAGAAGCAAGGTCACACTGAGGTGGTGTGGGCCACTGGACATGCCAGGTCCAAACCCATTCTTCAACTTGCCACTTGCGAGTATTAATGTATTTCTACCCTTACAATAAATACTAATTTATTTTACTTCCGTAAGTGTGCCCAGTTGCTGGGGAAAGAGAAAGTCCTGGTTGATACATCTGAGTCAATAATCCCTGACCCTTCCTCAGGTGTCCTCACTGGGTAGGCGTGGCTGGGGGAGGTGAAGACACTGGGTTGGGTCATATACTAGGGGAGCTGCCAAACAGATCTGTCCCTGCTCCTTCCCTGTCCCGGGAGAGGGAAATCCTGGAACAGTGACAGGATAGCCAGTAGGCGAAGAGGTTCCTCAGTGATTAATTGGTCTTTTTGTATTTTCCTTAATTTAGGGTTCATTTTGGTAATGTGTTTTTACAGAGAAATCCCCCTTTTCCTCTAGATTTCCAGTTTGTTACAGTAGGTTTCTCTTATTTGACGTTTAATTTTTCCTGTCTAATTTTTTACAGAATCATGACAAATAATGAACAAATATTGATACTTTATTATTAACTGAAGCCCCCATTCATGTTCCCTTTGTTATACCTTTCCTTGTTCCAGGATCTCAAAGGACATGGGGTCATCATGTCTGTTTAGTCTCTTCTGGGCTTTGACAGTTGCTGAGACTCTCCTTGTTTCCATGACCTTGACAGCGTGAAGGAGGACTGCTCAGGTACTGTATAGACAGCCGGGCACTGGGATTTGCTTGGTGGTTTTGTCCTGGTTAGGCTTGGCTTTGAAAAAGTAGATCACAGAGATGAAGTGCTTCCTCTTCACTATATATCAAGAGGACAGGCTCTTAAGGAAACTTCTCACTTATTTTCTTAACTTTGGTCACCTAGCTGAAGTAGTGTTTATCAAGTTTTCCCACACTGAGGTTAATTTTTTCCCATGTCCATCCTGTGTGTCTTATTTAGGAGGAAGTCATAATGTAGAACCAACACTTGAGGAGAGAGGGGTTAGCTTCACATCCTGATGGACAGCTGAGTGGCTATATACATTGTTTAGATAGGAGATTTCTATTTAACACCATTCATCAAAAACTATGTAATTTATTTTTACCAGTTTGGACATGTGAATAATTATTGTAAACTTTTGGTTATAATCCAGCACTACATTATTAGACTGCTTAGTTCATTCTTGCTTTGGCTGTTGAGAGCTTTTTCCATTTGCTCCTGTTTTCATTTTACATAATTTCCCTTTTGTGGGTTTTTAAAATTTTTGGTACTTCTTTACTTTCTGATATTTTAAGATTATCCTGCTTCATATATTTACTGTCTCAGTCCTAGCATCAGCCCTTCTTCAAAGAGCCCTGTTCCTTTTATTAGAGAATGGTATTAAAAACTTACATGTGGGAGCTAAATATGCTCAGCCGGCAGTACATCGAAATATATGCATGTATCCCAGCCTACGCATATACACATAATTATAAAGATTTCCATGTGGAACTATGTGTAGGCTAAAGAGAATTTATACTGATATCTCCAAGCGGATCTGTTATGACATGGATATTGTAACCTTCTCCCTTTGTTTGACTGTAACATCCCACTCCAGTAGTAAGAAACCTGGCTTCCACCATTTGTCATTTATTAAATTCAGTGCTTGTTCCATTCGATCACTGATATAGTAGTTTCAGTACTGTTAGCTACTACCCTTCATGGGAAAGAACATAGAGTCCACTGTGTATGTATGGCACATTTTGTCTTTGGCCTACAGATTCTGTACATTTCCAAAGTTAACTTAGATTAGCCCATTTGTC
>NW_021703771.1:13313-22363 GCF_005190385.1 Monodon monoceros | reverse complement strand
GGTAAATTACTTGTTGGGTTGTAAAAGTCTGTGGGTGTAGACAAATGCATAGTGACAGGTATTCACCACTAAAGTATCATATGGAGTATTTCAACCACATATTCCGTAAACTGTTTACCGTGTCAGTTTTGCCTTTTCTAGAATGTCATATAAAGGAGGTCATACGGTGTGTAGCACTTCAGACTGGATTCTTTCACTTAGCAATGTAAGTGTTAGATGCATCTATTTTTTTTTTGCACAGGTTGATGGTCGTCCATTCCATTATATCTCTGAATACTATTGCACTGCATGTATATGAGAGGAAAAATAATTCTCCGTCTACCCTTCTATGTTCTTTATTGAGATCCCCCTTGTAATGAAAAAGAGATGAACTGGAGAAAACAATCAGAAGTTTAATATATACCATGTATACCTCCTGTATACTTGAAAGATACCCAGGAAAACTGAGTCACTCCCTGAAATGGCCCAAGCCTTACCTTAAATGCTATCTTCTGCTGAGAACAAAAGAAAGATGTTAGGGAATGGAGGAAGCCATTTAAGGGATGTTATTAGTCAAAGCCCAGTAAACAAGGGTATGGTTTTTACACAGATTTACATCCAGGCCTATTTCATTGACAAGTTTTTTTTTTTTTTTTTAACATTTATTTATTTGGCTGCGCCGGGTCTTAGTTGCGGCCTGTGAAATATTTAGTTGCGGCATGCGGGTTCTTAATTGCAGCATGCGGGATCTAGTTCCCTGACCAGGGATTGAACCCTGATCCCCTTCATTGGGAGCATGGAGACTTAACCACTGGACGAGGAGGGAAGTCCCAACAAGCTTTTCTTGATATTTAGTCATCATTCAATTCCTGGTCCTGAGAGGGACATAACCTTACAAATGGAGATATCCTTAATAAATGTAAATTTACCTCCTAAAAGGGCACTTTCTATTTGGTTTTGAAAGATCCTCCTGGGTCTGCTGCTTCTTAAATTAATCAGTCCAAGATAATGTTTTTGTCAAATGGGCATATTTTGGGGTGGTATATTCTGCTCCCCTTGACATGTTTGTGCCCTAATTTTCTTATGAATTCATCTACAGAAGGATATCCTGATATCTTTAAGTTTTTAGCCATTATGAATAGAACTGTTGTGCATTACTTGATGCTAGTTTGGGTTTGAACACAGTTTTTCAATGCAGTTGTCTAAATACAAGAAGTACACTTCTTGGATCCTAAGGTGAGACTTTTTAGATTTGGGACTTTGTGGTTTGTCCTTCGGTTTTCTGAATAAGGTCACCAGACCCAAAGTCATGTAGATTATATATTTTTCTTTTCTAGGATTTTTATAGTATGGTAATTTAAATTTGTCTATGGGTAATTTTGAGTGAATTTTGGTTTAAGTTGTAAAGTTTGTGTCTACATTCATTTCATTACATATGGTTTGTAATTAATTGCTCCTTAACCATCTTTTGAGAAGATACAGTGAGATACTTGGCTCCATTTCAGTTTGGATTTCCAAACTTAGTATATACAGCAGAACTCCCGGATGAGGCCTCTGGGTTTGTGAGTACGGCACTCCTGGCACTTCTCTGATGTCCCACAGGGGGCGCCGAACCCACCTGTCTGACCCTGGGGCACAGGTGCACCCTGCCCACAGACTTTGCTCTGTGACAAGCAGACAGGAGCTTTGTCTCCTGTCAGGGCTTAGGTTTCTGGACCATGAGGCATTGTCCACATTGACAGGAGCTGGGTTTTCTCAGGAGTCACTGGTGAGGAGACTCCACAGGAGGAAAAGACGACCAAGTGTGGAGAATCCTCCTGTGCAGCTGACTGCTGGGTGGGTGGGGTGCCTCTTCAGGGGACTCAGGAGAGAAAGGGTTTAATGTGGAATACTGTGCGCTTTTAGTTAGTTTTGTGTGCAGTGTAGATGGTGACCAGTGTCGTTCTTTGGAGTCTGGTGTCTAGTTTTCCTGGCACTGTTTGTTGATGGCTTTGGGTAGAATAAACCTTTTAATAATAGTAATTTTTTCTGATGCATGAGCATGGAATATTGTTTTCTATTGTGTCTTCAATTTCTTTATCAATGCTTTATAGTTTTCTGAGTATAGGTCTTTCATGTCCTTAGTTAAATTTATTCCTAAATAGTTTGTTCTTTTTGATGGAATTGTAAACGGGATTGTTTTGTTAATTTTTCTTGCTGGTGGTTCATTATTAGTGTATAGAAACAAAACTGATTTGTGTATATTGATTCCATATTTTGCAACTTTACTGAATTTATTTTTAACATATTTTTGAAGTAATGTGAAAAATTGCAATACTAAAATCTCACAGTTTCTACTGCACCCCAGGTAATCCACAGGATCCAAGACATGGTAGCTACTAATATACTCTTCCCACGGTACCTCTTAATACTATGTGGACTCCGACAAGGGAAATAATTATCACAACTTTGGTTGAACTTTGGGTAAATCTTGGCCTCTATAACAAAATTCGATGTCTGTCTTATCTGATTTTCTGGCATGATACTGACCTGGTTGTCGATAAAAGTAATTTACTTTCCAGTAATTTAAAATGTACAGAAAAGTTTCATTAATGGCAAAAAGTACTCGCATTTGCCACTTCACACAAAATGCTCAGTGTGTTTTGCCCAAGGAACCAGCACATAACTCCTAAGTGAGGAAATCCTGATGTCCACATTATAATTTAATACTCAGCCCCATTTCAATTTTCACCTTCTGTCCCAACTGTATGAAATTGTCTTTTTCCATCCTGATCCAGTTTTCTTTTTCTGGAACCATTAATGAGTTTCCCCCTCATTTGGACAACCTTGATGGATTTGAAGCAGACAAGATGAGTATGGGATCTAAGTCGCCTGTTCTGTATGGCTTTTTTCACTAAGAATGTTTTTAATGTTCATTTTTGTAACAAATATCAGCACTACACTTTTTTTTTCATTGTCATTAAAAATACAAAACATGACTTTAGCATTTAATTCACTTTACGTATACAGTTTTGTGGTATTAACTACCTTCATATAGTTGCACAAACAAGTTAACTAACATGTGTACCTCCTGTGTGCATGGGAGATACCCAGGAAATTGAGTCACACCCTGAAATGGCCCAAGACATCACCTTAAATACCGTCTTCATCTAAAAGGATAAAAGGGAAGGCTATAGTTGTTTGTCTACATTCATTTGATTGTATATGGTTTCCAATTGATGTTGTATAACTAGTTGTGGAGAAGTCATGGGATAGTTGGCTTCATTTCAGTTTGAATTTCCAAATTTAGTGGATTCTGCAGGCTGGATACCAGGTTTACAAACTTCATATTGGATCAGGACATCCCATGGTATAACTGGTATTCATAGTTTGTTCAACAATTAAAGTTCTGTGTGATATGAGTTCAGCCTGGAGTAATCCAGCTTAGTTTCTGTTAAACATTTGTCCCAGGATGAAAGGACAAGAGAAATAAGGCCTACTTTATAAAAGTGCCTTCAACCTAATTGATATGGAAGTATAGTTAACCTACAATGATGTGTTCATTTCTGCTGTACAGCAAAGTGATTCATATATATATACATACATATATACCTATTTTTCATATTCTCTTTCATTATGGTTTATTACAGGGTATTGAATATAGTTCCATGTGCTGTACAGTAAGACCTTGTTTATCCATCCTATATATAATAGTTTGCATCTACTAACCCCAAACTCCCAATCCAGCCCTCTCCCCTGTCTTGACAGCCACAAGTCTGTTTTCTATATTTGTGAGTCTGTTTTTGTTCTGTTGATAGGTTCATTTGGGTCTCATTTTATAATCCAAATGTAAGTGATATCATATGGTACTTGTCATTCTCTGTCTGACTTACTTCCCTTTGTGTGATAATCTCCAGGTCCATCCATGTAGCTGCAGATGGCGTTATTTCATTCTGTTTTATGGCTGAGTAATATTCCATTGTATATATGTACCACATCTTCTATATCCATTCATCTGTTGAGGGACATTCAGGTTGCTTCCATGTCTTGGCTATTGTGAATAGTGCTGCTGTGAATGCTGGGGTGCACGTATCTTTTCAAATTATAGTTTTGTCTGGATATGTGCCCAGGAGTGGGATTGCTGGTTCGTATGGTAATTCTATTTTTAGTTTTTGAGGACCCTCCATACTGTTTTCCATAGTGGCTGCATCAATTTACATTCCCACCAAGAGTGTAGGAGGGTTGCCTTTTCTCCACACCCCCTCCAGCATTTATTTCTAGACATTTTAATGATAGCCATTCTGACCACTATGAGCTGATAACTCACTGTAGTTTTGATTTGCATTCTCTAATAATTAGCGATGTGGAGCATCTTTTCATGTGCCTATTGGCAATCTGTATGTCTTTGGAGAAATGTCTATTTAGACCTTCTGCCTAGTTTTTGACTTTTTTTTCTTTTTTGAGTTGTATGAGCTGTTTGTATATTTTAGAATTAGGCCCTTGTTGGTCACATCATTTGCAGGTATTTTCTCCCAAACTGTTAGCACAGGTTCTGGAACAACTGGATACCCACATGTGGAAGAATAAAGTTGGAACCTTACCTCTCTCCACCCCGTACACAAAATCAAGGCAAAATGGACCAAAGGCCTAGATGCGAGAGCCAAAATTATAAAACTCGTAGAAGAAAACATGAGAGTAAATCTTCGTGACCCTGGATTTGGTCATGATTTCTTAGATCTGCTACCAAAAGCACAAGCAACAAAAGACAAAATAGATGAATTGGACTTCCTCAAGATGAAAAGCAGTTGTGTATAAAAGGAGCAAGGAATAAGATAATCCACCATCCAAAATGGCCCAAGATATTTGCAAACCATGTATCTGATAAAGGACTGTAGCCCACCAGCCAAGCCCCCGGTGGTCCAGGGGAGTGTCTGTGCGGCCCCTCCCGTCCTCGGTAATCAGGGGATTTCAGGCCCCACGGCACCCGAGGGGTGGACACGGGTCATCCTCAGCACCCTCAGGGAGTGGGTGCTGGATGGTTTTGAGCCCAGATGCCCTCCCATTACTGCCCTCAAAGGCTGAAGGCTTCAGCATGCCTCCAGAAGGACACAGAGTAGTTGCAAGTCTTTGAGAACCAAGAGAACAGTCTTCACTTTTCTGAAAAGGGCATCTTATTATTTCACAGCATGACCATTTTCAATCTGGCTCTCAGGGGTGCCCTCCCACCTTCTTGATTTCTCTGAAAGTGGCCATGGTGGTTTGGCTGTCCCCAGTCCCCACACCAGGTGACAAGGCCAGTGGGGCCAGACCCTGGTGGTCCTTAGCTTCGTTGGAGACTAACCCAGACTCTCAGCCTGAGATTAAATGTGGACGCCCCTGCTTCTCCCCATCACCGATTCTCATCTCCTCCTCTGTCTCTCTTCCTCTTGCTTTTCAGTCTCAGATTTACCTGATGGCCACCACTCACAGCTCCCACAGAGCCCAGAGATTTCTCCTTGAAGGAAAAGTTCTGGAAAATCAGAGGGATAAATAAAGGATGCAGCTGATTCCCGCCTTGTGCTGACGCCCAAGAGGATGAGGAGAGTGAATGTTTTCTCATTAGAATTTTATTTTATTTTATTATTTATTCATTTATTTATTTATTTTGCGGTACACGGGCCTCTCATTGCCGTGGCCTCTCCCGCCGCGGAGCACAGGCTCCGGACGCGCAGGCCCAGCGGCCATGGCTCATGGGCCCAGCCGCTCCGCGGCACGTGGGATCCTCCCAGACCGGGGCACGAACCCACGTCCCCTGCATCGGCAGGCGGACTCTCAACCACTGCGCCACCAGGGAAGCCCTCATTAGAATTTTAAATCCTCCAAGTAATAGATCATTGGGGGGACATCCAGTGTCTTCCTGCTCATTCTAATAATGTCATTCCTGAATTTTAATGTAGTAAATAATTTAAATTATAAATATGCTGAGGGGGATATCCATTTAAAAAATGTTAGAGGTAACTCCAAGGGATTTACAACGAACTAGAACACAAAACTCTGTGTCCAGACACTGACTGAGAGATTCCTATCCTGAGCCACAGTCCCCTGGAGGGCGAAGTGGCCATGACTCTCCTCCCGCAGGTGAGCCTACACAGGTCCATCCCACGTGGGACCACTGCATCACAGAATCTTAGAGTGGCCAATGGCAGGCAGCTGGCTAGAGATGCGGACAAGAGAAAACTGCCCAGCAGCCTAGGACAACACCGGGATGAGGCCTTAGGATGGGCCAGTGTCAGAGCCTCAGAGATAACTTGAAGAGACAGTTCAGTCTCTTAAGGACATCGTCATAGATGTACTTAGGGACATATTTAGGGCCTTAGTTATGGACAGGATCAGGGTGTTATTTAGTGACAGCTTAGACTATAAGGGACAATGTCAGGGCCTAAGTTAGGGACAGTGTCAGAGCTTCAGTTAGAGTAATGTGAGAGCCTTAGTTAGACACAGTTCAGGCTGTTACTTAGGGATATCTTCAGGGCCTTAGAGCCAGCATCATGGCCATAATTAGAACCAGTGTCAGGGTGTTAGTTAGGGCCAAAACTAGGGTGTTAGTTAGGGGAAGAGTCATGTCATTAGTTACAGACAGTGTCAGGGTTTTAGGTAGGGACAGCAGCAAGTCCTTAGTTAAGAAGAGTGTCAGGGCCTCACTTAGGGGCAGCATCAGAATGTTAGTTAGGGAGAGTCAGGTCTTTTGAATGTCAGATTCTGAGGTAGAGACAGCATCAGGTTCTGAGGTAGGGACAGCGTCAGAGACTTACCTAGGGACATATTCAGGGCCTCAGTTATGGACAGGATCAGGGCATTACTGAGAGATACATGAGGCTATTAGGGAGAGCATCAGTGTGTTAGGGAAAGAGTTGGGCGTTTTTATAGACAGTGTCAGTGCCTCAGGTAGAGACATCATCACAGACTTAGTTAGGAAGAAGGTCAGGGCCTTGGATACGGACAGTGTCAACCAACAGTGAGGGACATCTAAAGCTATTAGGGACATGGTCAAGGCCTTAGATTGGGCCAGCATCAGGTATGTAGTTCCTACCAGTGTCAGGGCATTAATGAGGGACAAAATTAGGGTGTTAGTTACGGAAAGAGTCAGGTCAATAGTTACAGTTTTAAGGCCTCATGTAGAATCAGCATCAAGGTTTTAGTTAGGAAGAGCATCAGGGCCTCATTTAGGTTCAGCATCAGAACATTAGTTAGGGCCAGCAACAGGGCCTTAGTTAGGGACAGTGTTGTCAGGCCCTCAGAGATAACTTGAGGGCCTTTGTAAGAGATAGTTTAGGCTGTTAGTTAGGGACACTTCAGAGACTTTCTTAGGGATATATTCAGGGCCTTAGTAATAGAATCAGGGTGTTATTTGTGACTGCTTAGGCACAAAGAGACAGCACCAAAGCCTAAGTTAGGGAGGGTGTCAGCGTCTTGGAGATAGTGTTAGGGACTTTGTAAGTTATAGCTTAGGGCATTAGCTAGGGACAGTGTCAGGAGCTTATTAAGGGCAGTGTCAGAGACTTAATGAGGGACATCTTCAGGGCCTTAGTTATGGACAGGATCAGGTCCATACTTGGGACCAGTGTCAGGCAGTTATTTAGGAACAGTGTCAGGGCCTTCTGTAGAGACAGTGTCAAGGCCCTTAGTTAGGAAGAGGGTCAGGGCCTTAGGACAGGGTCAGAGACTTACTTAGGCACATATTCAGGGCCTTAGTAATGGACAGGATCAGGACCACAGTGAGGGACATCTAAGTCTATTAGGGACATCGTCAGGGCCTTAGATAGGATCAGCATAAGGGCCGTAGTTAGGACCAGTGTCAGGTCATTATTTAGGGACAAAATTAGGATGTTAGTTAAGGAAAAAGTCAGGAAATTAGCTACAGACAGTGTCAGCTTCTCAGGTAGAGACTTCAGGGTCTTAGTGAGAGCATCAACTTCTCACGTAGGAACTGCATCAGGCCATTGGTTAAAGAGAGTGTCAGGCCTTAATTAGGGAGAGTGTCAGGGCCTCAGAGAAAACTTGAGGACCTTAGTAAGAGACACTTCAGGCTGTTCGTTAGGGACATCATCAGGGCGTTATTTATGGACAGGGTCAGGGTATTAGTGGAAGAAAGCTCAGGCAGTTAGGCACCGTCAGGGCCTTGGGTAGGGGCAGCGTCAGGGAGTAGTTGGGGAAAGAGTGAGGCCGTTAGGTAAGGACAGACTCAGGGCCTTAGTTAGAGACAGTGTCAGGTTCTTCCTTAGGGACACTGTCATGGCGTCAGTTAGGGTCTTAGAGATAGCGTCAGAGACTTAGTTACGGACATCTTTAGGGCCTCAGTTAGACGTAATTTGAGGGCCTTAGTAAGAGACATTTTGGGTCATTAGTGACATCATCAGGACCTTAGTGACGTCTTCAGTACATCATTTATGGGCCGCATCAGGGCATTAATGAAGGACAGTTCATGTTATTAGGGAGCGTGTCAGGGCCTTAGTTAGGGACTATATCAGGGCCTTTGTTAGGGAAAGACTGAGGCCAGTTAAAGACAGACACAGGGCCTTAGTTCGAGACCCCCTCAGTCCTTAGTTAGGGAGAGTGTCAGGGCCTCGATTAAAGATAAGTTGAGGGCCTTTGTTAAGGACAGCCTCAGGACCTCAGGAAGAGCATAAGGACCTTAATTAAGGTCAGTGTCAAGGCTTTAGTTAGAGACAGTTCAGGGCAATAGTTAGGGACATAATCAGGGCCTTTGTTAGGGACAGCCTCAGTCCTTAGAGACAGCATCAGGACCTTAGCTAGGGAGAGAGAGAAATTCATAGTTAGGGAAAGCTCACACCATTCTAGACAGCTCAGGGCCATAGTGAGTGTCAGGGTCAGGGCCTGGTAGTGAAATCAAGCAGGGCCCTGTGGGGCTCCTGGGCATGAAAGCCTTTCCCATGTCTCCTGTTTCCTGTTTGTTGGGAATAGGCTACAGGCTGCACGACCTTCCCCGGGTTCCAAAGGGCAGATTCAAACTGTTGCTAACCAGAGAAGGGAGGGAATGCAGAGACAGGGAGGAACTGTCAGGAAACAATAGTGCAGCCTTGGGGCAGGATCCT
>NW_021703771.1:11175-13213 GCF_005190385.1 Monodon monoceros | reverse complement strand
GGGAGGAACTGTCAGGAAACAATAGTGCAGCCTTGGGGCAGGATCCTTGTTCTGCCTCAAGGGTTGTACCTAAGAGTATCTTTGGGCTCTTTACCAAACTAAAGCCCCCATAAAATAGAAGATTTTAGTGTTCTTCACTCCAAAGAAGATCATTAAGAGACCATCTGAGGCCAGATTAGAGGGAGTTAAGGCCCTGTGCACACACTAATCCTTAGGAGCAAGTGTGTCCTTAATCCATTGCTGTAAAGCTCCTCACCACATCCTCCTGAATTGGGACACACGGTTTTTGAGGGCACGAGTTTTCTGTGTCCCCCTTTGGCGGCCAAAGCAGTAAAGCTATTCTTTTCTACTTCCTCCAAACGTCTCTTTGAGATTCGATTCAGCACTCGTGCACAGAAGTCGAGTTTTTGACATCAAATTTAGTACCCAGTGTGGGGCTGACTTGGGGATGGCCCCTGTGGGTCCCCTGAGTTGATCAGACAGTCTGAGATTTTCTCCACACCAGCCTCTTTCAAGTGAGTGTAGGGTTGGGGAATTCCTTTAGAGACCAGACCACCTGGAACTCTTGCCTGGAAAGGCCAAGCCCCAGTCATCCCAGCAGGTAGAACTCTGGGGCAGGAATAGATGTGGAAGAGGGACCACCCTAGCAGCTGCGAAGGCAGTCTTTGCCTTGAGGATGTTCCTCTCTTCCTCCTGCCTGGACTGCCCCGAGTGTCCTTCTCCAAGGGATTATTTTGGGGAACCAGAAAAATAGCATTTGGGATTTTGCAACACCTCAGCCAGCATGTGATAACTCCCCTGGCATGCACTCTGAGGTCCTTTTAGCCCTGTACATTTGGGGGAACCTTGGTTCCCATTTGTGTGACTTTTCATTCCAGGAAATCTCATTTGGAAGGTGCACCACTTGGACAGAGGTCACAGGTTAAGTTGAGACTTGGAAGCTGATTTCAGTCTTGTGCTGTTTGGTTTTGGGTTTCTGGTTCCTTTGGTTTGAGGTTTCCATTGGTGGTTAGGATTTTGTTTTGTTCTTAGTCCGCATGTCAGTGTTACATGGTTCAAACATAAGAAGTGCTTCTTCTTCAGTTCCATCTGATAGCCAATGGGCAAAATCCTGGCAGGCTGGTCAACCTATAGTTGTAAACCTAAGACTAAGAAAAGAATGAAATTCTATTGTAATTTTGTCTGGCCAATGTATGGACACATTCTTGAAAAATGAGGAAAGGTGATCTTTGAGTGGGAGCCTAAATGACTATACTATCCTTCAGCTAGAGTTCTTTTGTCACAGGAAGAGAATGACAAAAGAAGTTCCATATGTTCATGCATTTATGAAGCTATGTAATAAAGAAAGTGAGAAGCTAGGTAACAGGCTGATGGTACAAAGAGAAAAGAAAGTCCCTTTGTACTACAGCTGGTTATGTCTGAATGAGGAAAAAAATAAGGGGCAACATAAGAAGGTGATGAACATTTGTGAAAAGGGAACACTGAGGAAAGAGTTGTGCATGATCAGGATTTTCTAAGATGGATTTTGTTGGAAGTGGGTTAGGGAAAGTCTGGATTTGGTTTCTCCCTCCAAAGTTTTCTGGGAATGCTGCTTTCGATAACAGCTTGTGAGTTCCTTTGCCTGTGTCTGTGATCTCTCTTTTTATTTGAAATCTCTTTACTTTGATTCAGTGAATAAGTGTTGTTTGCCCAATTCTAACAGTTCTTTTGATCTCCAGCTAACTTTGAGATGCTTTAGAAGGCCCTTGAGCCATCTCAGACAGAAATGTTTGATTAGTTTGTTAAATTACATGGGATTCCTAAAAATCTAGTATGTCCTGGTAAATGTTTATCAGTCATAATTCTAGTAATTTTTAAATGTTGTATGTAACAGCAATCATGGTTTCTTTTGTCATTTATATTGTGATCCAATGTTTAACCATGACCTTTTAAGTCTTTATGTGATTTATAGATAGCTATTGTTGTGCTCTTACCCTCTGCAAAACTGCTCCATCTTCAAGAAGATCTATGTGAAGGACATTTTGGCAAGCACAGTCTC
>NW_021703771.1:7177-11075 GCF_005190385.1 Monodon monoceros | reverse complement strand
GTCCTAAATTAGACTCTGATGCTCTAATTAACTAAGGTCTTGACAGTATTCCTAGGTCATTTCTTGTCAGTATCACTAGACCTTAACCAGACCTTTTCTTTAGCTAATGTCGAGGTAGCTAAAGAGATTCTTTAGGAAATCATTCTTTCATCTTGTGAATATAGTTTTCTTAAAAAAATAATTTTTAGGGCTTCCCTGGTGGCGCAGTGGTTGAGAGTCTGCCTGCCGATGCAGCGGACATGGGTTCATGCCCCGGTCTGGGAAGATCCCACATGCCACGGAGGGGCTGGGCCCGTGAGCCATGGCCACTGAGCCTGCGCATCTGGAGCCTGTGCTCCACAACGGGAGAGGCCACAGCAGTGAGAGGCCCACGTACCGAAAATAATATATATAATAATAATTTTTATAGCTTTACAAACTTTAAACAAAATGTGCACAACTGCTGTGGGATATTCCTTCAGAGGAGCATGCATGGTTCACTTCTGCATCCGAATGTGGTGGCCTTCAGGTTGCTTTCAGGTATGGCTCCACTTAGACTACATAAATCCCTGATGCTATCCCTAACTAGGTCCCTGAAATTAGTCCCAAGGCTGTGAACCTGTCGCTATCTGAGTCCTGGAGGCTTGGCCTAAATCAGGCCTTGACACTGTTCCTAACAAAGGCCTTAAAACTACACCTAACTGAGACCTTGACACTGTCCCTAACTAAGACCCTGACACTACTCGTAACTCAGTCCCTGACACTGTACCTAAAAAAGGCTCTGATGCTAGTCCCAACTTAGGCACTGACACTCTCCCTAACTAAGGCCCTGAATGTACTCCCAACTCAGGCAATGAAACTGTCGCTAACTAAGGCCCTGACACTACTCCCAACTCAGACAATGACACTGTCCCTAACTAAGGCCCTGACAGTACTCCCAACTCAGGCACTGACACTGTCCCTAACTAAGGCCCAGACACAACTCCCAACTCAGTCACTGACACTGTCCCTAACTAAGGCCCTGACAGTACTCCCAACTTAGGCCCTGACACTGTCCGTAACTAAGGCCCTGATACTACTCACAACTCAGGCAATGACACTCTCCCTAACTAAGGCCCTGACTCTACCATTAACTCAGGCACTGACACTGCCCCTAACTAAGGCCCTGACAGAATTCCTAACTCAGGCACTGACACTGTCCCTAACTAAGTCTATGACACTACTCCTAACTCAGGCAGTGATAAAATACCTTACAATGGCACAGATGCTACTATTAATTCAGGCTCTTACATTCTCCCTAACTAAGGCCTTGACACTACTCATAACTCAGGGCCTGACACTGTCCCTAACTCAGGCCCCGACACTTCTCTTAATTCAAGGACTGACACAGATCCTAACTAAGGCCCTGACACTACTCCCAAATCAGGCCCTGACACTGTCCCTAACTAAGGTCCTGACACTACTCCCAACTCAGGCACTGACACTCTCCCTAAATAAGACCCTGACTGTACCCTTAACTCAGGCCCTGACACTGTCTCTAAATAAGGTCCTGACAGTACTCCTAAGTCAGGCACTGACACTGTCCCTAACTAAGGCCCTGACACTACTCTTAAATCAGGCGGTGATACAATACCTAACAATGGCACAGATGCTACTACTAATTCCGGCCCTGACATTCTCCATAACTAAGGCCTTGAAACTACTCTTAACTCAGGCCTTGACACTGTCCCTAACTGAGAACCGGACACTACTCCTATCTCAGGTACTGTCATTCTCCCTAACTAAGGCCTCGACACTACTCTTAACTCAGGCCCTAACACTGTCCCGAATTAAGGCCCTGACACTACTCATAACTAAAGCAATGACACTGTCCCTAAGTAGGACCTGACACTACTCCCAGCTCAGGCACTGACACTCTCCCTTACTAAGGCCCTGACTGTACCCTTAACTCAGGCACTGACTCTGTCCCTAACTCAGGCCCTGACACTTCTGTTAACTCAAGGACTGACACAGATCCTAACTAAGGCTCTGACTGTACCCCTAACTAAGGCCCTGACACTATTCCTTACTCAGGCACTGACACTGTCCCTAACTAATGCCCTGACAGTACTCCTAACTCAGGCACTTGCACTGTTCCTAACTAAGGTCCTGACACTACTCCTAACTAAAGCAATGACACTGTCCCTATCTAAGGCCCTGACAGTACTCCCAATCAGGAACTGACACTATCTGTAACTAAAGCCCTGACACTACTCCTAACTCAGGCACTGACAGTGTCCCTAAATAAGGCCCGGAAACGACTCCTAACTCAGGTCCTGATACTGCTCCCAACTTAGGCACTGACACTGCCCCTAATTAAGGCCCTGAGTCTACCCCTACATCAGGCACTGACAGTGTCCCGAAATAAGACCCTGAGATGACTCCCAACTCAGGCCCTGACACTAGTCCCAACTCAGGCACTGACAATGTCCCTAAGTAAGGCCCTGACAGTATTCCAAACTCAGGCACTGACACTGTCCCTAACTAAGGCCGGGAATCTGTCCCTAATATAGGCCCTGCTGCTGTGAACAACTAAAATCGCGACACTACCCTGACCCATTTGTAATCAGGTCGTGACACTGTCCCTAAGAAATCCCTTTCGATGTCCCTTAGTTAGACCCTGAGGCAGTCGCTAAATCAGGCCCTGAAGCTATCCCTAACTGAGGCTTTGATGCTGTGACTAACTCAGGTCCGGATCATGCCTTTAACTAAGACCCTAATGCTGATGCAACAAAGGCCCTGATGCTGCTCCTAACTCATGTCCTGACAGGGGCCCCAGCTAAGGGTCTGATGCTAGGCCTCACTCAGGCCCTGTCGCTCTCCCTAAGTCAGGCTGTGATGTTGTCCCGAAGTGAGGCCCTGAGGCTGTCCCTAACAGAGGCCCTGATAATGTCTTTAACAAATCCCCTGAAACTGGTTCTACCGAGGCCCTTATGCTTCTCCTACGTGATGCCCTGACACGGTCCCTTGCTAAGGCCCTGACACTAGGCCTCACTCAGACCCTGATCATGTATTTAACTAAGACCCTAATGCTGATCCAACAAGGCCCTGATGCTGCTACTAAGCCAGGCCCTGACAGGGTCCCCAGCTATGGACCTGACGCTAGGCCTCACTTAGGCCCTGTCACTCTCCCTAAGTCTGGCTCTGACGCTGTCCTTATCCGAAGTCCTGACACTGGTCCTAAATAAGGTCCTGATACTCTCAGTAACTAACGTCTTGACACTATCCCTAGATCATTTCCTGGCACTATCCCTAAACCTTAACCTGACCTTGTCTTTAGCTAATGTCGAGACTAGCAAAAGAGTTTCTTTTGGACGTGATTCTTTCATCTTGTGAGTATAGTTTTCTTAAAAAATAATTTTTATAGTTTTACAAACTTTAAACAAAATGTACTCAACTGCTGTGGAGTATTCCTTCAGAGGAGCATGCATGGTTCACTTCTGCATCCGCTTGTGTTGGCCTTCAGGTTGCTTTCAGGTTTGGCTCCTCTTATGCTAACTAAATCCCTGATGCTGTCCATAACTAAGGCCCTGAAATTAGTCCCGAGTCCGTGAACCTGTCTCTAACTGAGGCCTGGAGGCTCGTCCTAACTCAGACCTTGACACTATCCCTAACAAAGTCCCTGAAACTACTCCAAACTCAGTCCCTGACACTGTAACTAACAAAGGTCTGATGCTATTCCTAACTCAGGCCCTGACACTGTCTCTAACTAAAGCCCTGCTGCCATCAGTATCTAAAGTCCTGACATTATCCTAAGCTAATATCCTGACCCATGTCTTACCAAGGTCCTGAAATGTCCCAAAGTAAGCTCTGACTCTGTCCCTAAGTGAGGCCCTGAGGCTGTCCCTACCAGAAGCCCTGACAATATCTTTAAAAAAGT
>NW_021703771.1:4152-7167 GCF_005190385.1 Monodon monoceros | reverse complement strand
CTTAAGCCCTGTTGCTGTACCTTAATTAGGCTCTGATGCTGTCCGAACATCAACCCCTGGCACTTGTCCTGATTAAGGCCCTGATGCTGGCCCTAACTAAGGCCCTGATGCACTCAATAACTAAGGTGTTCATGCTATCCCTACGTCATTTCCTGACAATATCCCTGGTCTGGAACATGACTCTGTCCCGAGCTAATGTCCTCCCCCTTATCCTAACTGAAGCCCTACTACTCTCCCTAACTAAGGTCCTGACCAGTACTAACTAAGGCCCAAACCAGTCCTAACTAAGGCCCTGACACTGTCTCTAACTAAGGCTCGGAATCTGTCCCTAATATAGGCCCTGCTGCCATCAATAACTAAATCTGGACACTATCCTGAGCTAATATCCTGACTCATTTCTAACCAAAGTCCTGACACTCTCCCTAAGAAAGCCGATGTCGCTAAGTGAAGACCTGAGGCTGTCCCTAACTCAGGGCCTGAAGTTTTGCCCTAACTGAGGCTTTGATGCTGTGACTAACTCAAGCCCTGATCATGTCTTTAACTAAGACAATAATGCTGATCCAACAAAGGCCCTGATGCTGCTCCTAAGTCATTCCCTGACAGTGTCTCCAGCTAAGGGACTGACGCTAGGCCTTGCTTAGGCCCTGTCACCCTCCCTAAGTCAGGCTGTGATGTGGTGGCTAGCTGAAGTCCTGATACTGGTTCTAAATAAGGCCCTGATACACTCAGTAACTAAGGTCTTGGCACTATCCCCTAGGCCATTTCCTGACATGATCCCTAGATTTTACCCTAACCCTGTCCATCGCTAATGTCCTGCCTCTTATGCTAACTGAAGGCCTTATGCTGTGCCCACCTCAGGTACTGAATTTAGTCCCAAGGCCATGACACTGTCCCTAACTAAGGCTGAGATGCTCGTCCTAAATCTGGCCCTCACACTGTCCCTAACTAAGGCCCTAACACTATTCCTAACTCAGTCCCTCACACTGTACCTAAGAAAGGCTCTGATACTAGTCCTAACTCAGGCCCTGACACTCTCCCTAACTAAGACCCTGACACTTTCTCTAAATAAGGCCCAGAATCTGTCCCTAATATAGGCCCTGCTTCTGGCAATAACTAAAATCCAGACACTATCCTGACTGAATATCCTGACCCATTATTAACCAAGGTCCTGAAACTGTCCCTAAGAACACCCCATCGCTGTCCCTGAGGCTGTCCCTAAATCACACCCTGAAGCTTTCCCTAACTGAGGCCTTGACGCTGTGACTAACAAAGGCCTTGAACATGTCTTTAACTAAGACCCTAATGCTGATCCAAAAAAAGGCCCTGAGGCTGCTCCTAACTCATGTCCTGACAGTGTCCCCAGCAAAGGGCCTGACGCTAGGCCTCACTCAGGCCCTGTTGCTCTCCCTAAGTCAGGCTGTGATGTTGTCCCGAAGTGAGGCCCTGAGGCTGCCCCTAACAGAGGCCCTGAAAATGTCTTTAACAAATCCCCTGAAACTGGTCCTACCGAGGCCCTATGCTGCTCCTACATGATGCCCTGACACTGTCCTTAGCTAAGTTCCTGACACTAGCCCTCACTCATGCCCTGTCCATCTCCCTACTTCAGGCTCTGATGCTGTCCATACCTGAAGCCCTGACACTGACCCTAACTAAGGCCCTGACACTATTCTTAACTCGGTCCCTGACACTGTACCTAAGAAAGGCTCTGATGCTATTCCTAACTCAGTCACTGACACTGTCCCTAACTAAGGCCCTGACGCTACTCCTAACTCAGTCCCTGACACTGTACCTAACCAAGGCTCTGATGCTAGTCCTAATTCAGGCCCTGACACTGTCGCTAAAAAGGCCGTGACACTACACCTAAATCCGACCCGGACACTGTCCCTAATTAAGGCCCTGATACTACTCCTAACTCAGTCCCTGACACTGTCCCTAACAAAGGCTCTGATGCTAGTCCTACCTCAGGCCCTGACACTGTCTCGAACTAAGGACCTGCTGCCGTCAATATCTAAAGTCCTAACATTATCCTGAGCTAATATCCTGACCGATGTCTTACCAAGGTCTTGAAACTGTCCCAAAGAAAGTCCTGACGCTGTCTCTAAATGAGGCCCTAGGCTGTCCCTAACAGAGGCCCTGATAATGTCTTTAATGAAGACCCTAATGCTGATCCTACAGAGGCCTTTATGCTGCTCCTAAGTCATGTCCTGACACTGTCCCTCACTCAGGCCCTAAAGATAGGACTCACTTAGGCCCTGTTGCTATACTTTACTTAGGTTCTGACGCTGTCCATACATCAAGCCCAGGCACTGGTTCAAATTAAGGCCCTCACGCTGGTCCTAACTAAGCCCCAGATGCTCTCAATAACTAAGGTCTTCATGCTCTCCCTAGGTCATTTCCTGACAGTATCCCTGGCCTGGAACCTGACTCAGTCCCGAGCTAATGCCCTGCATCTTTTCCTTACTGGAACCCTAATACTCTCCATAACTAAGGCCCTGATACTTTCTCTAAATAAGGCCCGGAATCTGTCCCTAATATAGGCCATGCTGCTGGCATTAACTAAAATCCGGATGCTATCCTGAACTAATATTCTGACCCATCACTAACCAAGGTCCTGACACTGTCCCTAGGAAAGCCCTGTCACTGTACCTAAGTGAAGACTTGAGGCTGCCCCTAACTCAGGCCCTGAAGCTTTCCCTAACTGAGGCCTTGACGCTGTGACTAACTCAGGCCTTGTTCATGTCTTTAACTAAGACCCTAATGCTGATCCAACAAAGGCCCTGATGCTGCTCCTAAGTCATGCCCTGATAGGGGTCCCAGCTAAGGGCCTGACACTAGGCCTCACTCAGGCCCTGTCGCTCTCCCTAAGTGAGACTCTGATGCTGTTCCTACCTGAAGCCCTGACACTGACCCTAAGGCCCTGACCCCGCTCCTAACTCAGGCCCTGACACTGTCCCTAACTAATGCCCTAACACTATTCCTAACTCAGTCCCTGACACTGTCCCTAACTAAGGCCCT
>NW_021703771.1:0-4142 GCF_005190385.1 Monodon monoceros | reverse complement strand
TCCTAACTCAGTCCCTGACACTGTCCCTAACTAAGGCCCTGACACTACTCCTAATTCAGTCCCTGACACTGTACCTAACAAAGGCTCTGATGCTAGTCCTACCTCAGGCCCTGACACTCTCTCGAACTAAGGACCTGCTGCCATCAATATCTAAAGTCCTAACATTATCCTGAGCTAATATCCTGACCGATGTCTTACCAAGGTCTTGAAACTGTCCCAAAGAAAGTCCTGACGCTGTCTCTAAATGAGGCCCTAGGCTGTCCCTAACAGAGGCCCTGATAATGTCTTTAATGAAGACCCTAATGCTGATCCTACAGAGGCCTTTATGCTGCTCCTACATCATGCCCTGACACTGTCCCTCACTCAGGCCCTAAAGATAGGCCTCGCTTAGGCCCTGTTGCTATACTTTACTTAGGCTCTGATGCTGTCCCTACATCAAGCCCTGGCACTGGTCCTGATTAAGGCCCTCACGCTGGTCCTAACTAAGGGCCTGATGCTCTCAGTAACTAAGGTCTTCACGCTCTCCCTAGGTCATTTCCTGACAGTATCCCTGGCCTGGACCTGACTCTGTCCCGATCTAATGTCCTGTATCTTATCCTAAGTGGAACCCTAATAATCTCCCTAACTAAGGCCCTGACACTTTCTCTAAATAAGGCCCAGAATATGTCCCTAATATAGGCCCTGCTGCTGGCAATAACTAAAATCTGGACACTATCCTGACCTAATATCCTGACACATCACTAACCAATGTCCTGACACTGTCCCGAAGAAAGCCCTGTCGCTGTCCGTAAGTGAAGACCTGCTGCTGTCCCTAACTCAGACCTTGAAGCTTTCCCTAACTGAGGCCTTGATGCTAGGCCTCACTTAGGCCCTGTCGCTCTCCCTAAGTCAGGCTGTGATGCTGTTCGTATCTGAAGCCCTGACACTGGTTCTAAATAAGGGCCTGATACCCTTAGTAACTAAGGACTTAACACTCTCCTTAGTTCATTTCCTGACACTACCCCTAGACGTAACCTGACCCTGTCCCAGCAAATGTCGTGCCTCTTATGCTGACTAAAGCTCTTATGCTATCCTTAACTAAGGCCTTGAAATGAATCTCGAGCTGTGACACTGTCCGTACCTAAGGCCTGGTTGTTCCTCCTAAGCCAGGGCCTGACACTGTCCCTAACTAAATCTCTGCTGCAGTCAATATCTAAAGTCCTGACAGTCTCCTGAGGTAACTTCTTGACCCGACTCTTACCAAGGTCCTGAAACTGTTCCTAATTTAGCCCTGACACTCTCCCTAAGCGAGGCCCTGAGGATGTCCCTTACACAAGCCCTGATAATGTCTTTAATGAAGACCCTAATGCTGATCCTACAGAGGCCTTTATGCTGCTCCTAAGTCATATCCTGACACTGTCCCTAGCTAAGGCCCTGACGTTAGTCCTCACTCAGGCCCTGTCGCTCTCCCTAAGGCAGGCTCTGACGCTGTCCTTACCTGAAGCCCTGACACCGGTCCTAAATTAGACTCTGATGCTCTAATTAACTAAGGTCTTGACAGTATTCCTAGGTCATTTCTTGTCAGTATCACTAGACCTTAACCAGACCTTTTCTTTAGCTAATGTCGAGGTAGCTAAAGAGATTCTTTAGGAAATCATTCTTTCATCTTGTGAATATAGTTTTCTTAAAAAAATAATTTTTAGGGCTTCCCTGGTGGCGCAGTGGTTGAGAGTCTGCCTGCCGATGCAGCGGACATGGGTTCATGCCCCGGTCTGGGAAGATCCCACATGCCACGGAGGGGCTGGGCCCGTGAGCCATGGCCACTGAGCCTGCGCATCTGGAGCCTGTGCTCCACAACGGGAGAGGCCACAGCAGTGAGAGGCCCACGTACCGAAAATAATATATATAATAATAATTTTTATAGCTTTACAAACTTTAAACAAAATGTGCACAACTGCTGTGGGATATTCCTTCAGAGGAGCATGCATGGTTCACTTCTGCATCCGAATGTGGTGGCCTTCAGGTTGCTTTCAGGTATGGCTCCACTTAGACTACATAAATCCCTGATGCTATCCCTAACTAGGTCCCTGAAATTAGTCCCAAGGCTGTGAACCTGTCGCTATCTGAGTCCTGGAGGCTTGGCCTAAATCAGGCCTTGACACTGTTCCTAACAAAGGCCTTAAAACTACACCTAACTGAGACCTTGACACTGTCCCTAACTAAGACCCTGACACTACTCGTAACTCAGTCCCTGACACTGTACCTAAAAAAGGCTCTGATGCTAGTCCCAACTTAGGCACTGACACTCTCCCTAACTAAGGCCCTGAATGTACTCCCAACTCAGGCAATGAAACTGTCGCTAACTAAGGCCCTGACACTACTCCCAACTCAGACAATGACACTGTCCCTAACTAAGGCCCTGACAGTACTCCCAACTCAGGCACTGACACTGTCCCTAACTAAGGCCCAGACACAACTCCCAACTCAGTCACTGACACTGTCCCTAACTAAGGCCCTGACAGTACTCCCAACTTAGGCCCTGACACTGTCCGTAACTAAGGCCCTGATACTACTCACAACTCAGGCAATGACACTCTCCCTAACTAAGGCCCTGACTCTACCATTAACTCAGGCACTGACACTGCCCCTAACTAAGGCCCTGACAGAATTCCTAACTCAGGCACTGACACTGTCCCTAACTAAGTCTATGACACTACTCCTAACTCAGGCAGTGATAAAATACCTTACAATGGCACAGATGCTACTATTAATTCAGGCTCTTACATTCTCCCTAACTAAGGCCTTGACACTACTCATAACTCAGGGCCTGACACTGTCCCTAACTCAGGCCCCGACACTTCTCTTAATTCAAGGACTGACACAGATCCTAACTAAGGCCCTGACACTACTCCCAAATCAGGCCCTGACACTGTCCCTAACTAAGGTCCTGACACTACTCCCAACTCAGGCACTGACACTCTCCCTAAATAAGACCCTGACTGTACCCTTAACTCAGGCCCTGACACTGTCTCTAAATAAGGTCCTGACAGTACTCCTAAGTCAGGCACTGACACTGTCCCTAACTAAGGCCCTGACACTACTCTTAAATCAGGCGGTGATACAATACCTAACAATGGCACAGATGCTACTACTAATTCCGGCCCTGACATTCTCCATAACTAAGGCCTTGAAACTACTCTTAACTCAGGCCTTGACACTGTCCCTAACTGAGAACCGGACACTACTCCTATCTCAGGTACTGTCATTCTCCCTAACTAAGGCCTCGACACTACTCTTAACTCAGGCCCTAACACTGTCCCGAATTAAGGCCCTGACACTACTCATAACTAAAGCAATGACACTGTCCCTAAGTAGGACCTGACACTACTCCCAGCTCAGGCACTGACACTCTCCCTTACTAAGGCCCTGACTGTACCCTTAACTCAGGCACTGACTCTGTCCCTAACTCAGGCCCTGACACTTCTGTTAACTCAAGGACTGACACAGATCCTAACTAAGGCTCTGACTGTACCCCTAACTAAGGCCCTGACACTATTCCTTACTCAGGCACTGACACTGTCCCTAACTAATGCCCTGACAGTACTCCTAACTCAGGCACTTGCACTGTTCCTAACTAAGGTCCTGACACTACTCCTAACTAAAGCAATGACACTGTCCCTATCTAAGGCCCTGACAGTACTCCCAATCAGGAACTGACACTATCTGTAACTAAAGCCCTGACACTACTCCTAACTCAGGCACTGACAGTGTCCCTAAATAAGGCCCGGAAACGACTCCTAACTCAGGTCCTGATACTGCTCCCAACTTAGGCACTGACACTGCCCCTAATTAAGGCCCTGAGTCTACCCCTACATCAGGCACTGACAGTGTCCCGAAATAAGACCCTGAGATGACTCCCAACTCAGGCCCTGACACTAGTCCCAACTCAGGCACTGACAATGTCCCTAAGTAAGGCCCTGACAGTATTCCAAACTCAGGCACTGACACTGTCCCTAACTAAGGCCGGGAATCTGTCCCTAATATAGGCCCTGCTGCTGTGAACAACTAAAATCGCGACACTACCCTGACCCATTTGTAATCAGGTCGTGACACTGTCCCTAAGAAATCCCTTTCGATGTCCCTTAGTTAGACCCTGAGGCAGT
>NW_021703770.1:76472180-76475063 GCF_005190385.1 Monodon monoceros | reverse complement strand
GCCTCTGGTTTATCGGCGGTGACCTTGTTTCTGAAATGCAAAAACCATAGGGGGTGATTTGTTAGGAATTGCGTATAGAATGTAAGTGCTGGACATAATAAGGTTAGGGAGTGAGAGGTAGAGGATGTAACTCTCACAGAGTTAGGGATGATGGGTGCCGAATGTAAATTACATATTGTCATGGAGTGAGGTTAGTTACTATAAATGAGTGACAAAGTAAAACAAGGAGTGATGAACTCTTTCAGGCCAGGTTATGTTTCTTCTCTAGCCTGTTCGCTGTCCCCTTTGTTTTCCTTGTTCTCAGGGCAGGGAAAACTTCATTTCTATTTTTGCTGCAACACGACTCTGGAGGAGCAGGTGACAGTCACTGGGGCACAAGGAGGGTGTGAGCCTGGGAGACCCCAGTGTTACCGAACAAAGCTTGGGTCCGCTTGCCCAAGTGCAGTAAAGCCAGTCTGACACCGGGTGTGGTGAAGGAAGGTGCAGCCTTAATTGTACAAGCGCCAATACAAGGAGGTCATGTGGCTTGTGCTCTAAAACCCCAAACTCCCTGAAGAATTTCAGCAAAGCAATTTTAAAGGCCAAGTTGAGGAGGGGTGTCGCAGGGTATGTGATCAGCTGGTGCACAATTCTCTGGTTGATGGTGAGGTAACAGGCGGTTAACATTATAAATTCTTAGGCACCACAAGCTCTGGGGATAGGGTTAGGGGTAGGGTTAGGGTCAGGATACAGGTTAGGGTCAGGGTACAGGTTAGGGTTAGGGTACGGGTTAGGATATGGGTTAGGGTTAGGGTACAGGTTAGGGTATGGGTTAGGATTAGGGTATGGTTTAGGGTACGGCTATGGGTTAGGGTTAGGGTACGCTTTAGGGTTAGGGTATTTATTAAACCTCTCCCACTCTCCAGATATCACTTAGCACGTAAAGGAATATTATTTGGGGTCCAGCCATCGAGAAGACTTTAGACACTAGGATAAGACAAAGAACACACACATTATAAATAAATCACATTAGGATTTTGTTTTTAACCTGTACATTAAAACACTACTGCCTAGGAAATCTAGCAGAGGCAGAAGCAGTACAGGGTAGTTTTATGGGAATAACATCACAGTTTTCTGTAGAACACACAGATTTTGACCGGTTAGAAAGTCAAGGAGGAATGCTTTTGTTCTGAACATATAAACCCTCTTCTAAATTGAGCTGTTATTGGAAGTTAGAAATTTTTTGTTGCTGTTGTATTGCTTTGTGTTTTCATGATTATTCTGCTTGCATCTCCTTTGTTAAACCTTTGATTTGGGGAAGAGTGCCATTACTGGAAATGAGTTTACAGAATTATTCTCAAAAATGGAAGGAAATGGTTCTCACCTAAATATTAAGAAATAATCTCTATACTGGTGTACAAACAGAATTATGATTCAGGGATAATAATTCTATGAAATGAAATTAAACAATATATTTTTTTCTTTCAAATTTCCATTGTTAACTTTTTAAAAGTACAATTAAAATTCAAGTTCTTTGTAACAACTGAAATTTAAAAAGAATAAAGGGAAAGATAATATTTTACCACTTGCCATCCTTTCCCATTCCCTGAAACGACCAGTGTAATGTGTAGCTTTCTCATTTTATCCAGGTGTTCCTTACATGTGGAACATCATGTTTATCACTGTAGAAACACAGATTTAGCTCTCACACTTCGTATAGGCTACATAACAGTCGATAGAACAGAAGTAACAAGTATTTAAGACTTAGAATTTTGAGGGACACTCAGGTTAGTTTCTGTTTTATTTAAATGTTGTGCTAATTTGTTATAACCTCAGAAAAGTATTTTTTAAAACACAAAAAAAATTAAGTTAGCTGTAAGGATTAGGGTTTAGCGTTTAGGGTTAGGTTTGGGGTTGGGGTAAGTGTTAGGGTTTAGGGTTTAGGTTAGGGTTAGTATCAGGGGTTAGGGGTTAGGGGTTAGGGTTAGGTTTAGGGTTTAGGGTTAGGTTTAGGGGTTAGGGTTTAGGGTTAGGGTTCGGTTTAGGGTTAGGGTTTGGGAGGGGTTAGGGGTTAGGGATAGAGGTTAGGTTTAGAAGTTAGGGTTCGGGTTTAGGGCTTAGGGTTAGGGGTTAGGACTAGGGCTAGGGCTAGGGTTAGGGTTAAGGCTAGGGCTAGGGTTAGGGTTAGGTTTAGAGGGTAAGGGATAGGTTTAGAGGGTGAGGGGTTAGAGGTAGGGTTAGGGGTAAGGGTAGGGGTAGGGGTAGGGATAGGGGTAGGGTTAGGTGTAGGGATAGGGGTAGGGTTAGGGTTTAGGGTTAGGGTAAGGTTAGGGTTAGGTTAGGGATAGGTTAGGGTAAGTGTACGGGTTAGGATTAGGGGACGGGTGAGGGTAAGGCTTTGGGTAAGGGTTAGGGTTAGGGTTAGGGGACGGGGACGAGGACGGGGATGGTTGAGGGTACAGGTTAGGGTACGACAACGGTTTAGGGTGAGCGTACGTGTTAGGGTACGGGTTAGTGTTAGCGTACGGGTTAGGATTAGGGGACGGGTTAGGGTAAGGCTTCGGGTAAGGGTTAGGATTAGGGTTAGGGGACGGGGACAGTTTAGGGTACAGGATAGGGTACGACAACGTTTTAGGGTGAGCGTACGTGTTAGGGTACGGGTTAGTGTTAGCGTACGGGTTAGGATTAGGGGACGGGTTAGGTTAAGGCTTTGGATAAGGGTTAGGGTTAGGGTTAGGGGACGGGGACGGTTTAGGGTACAGGGTAGGGTTCGACAATGGTTTAGGGTGAGCATACGTGTTAGGGCACGGGTTAGTGTTAGCGTACGGGTTAGGATTCGGGGACGGGTTAGGGTAAGGCTTCGGGTAAGGTTTAGGGTTGGGGAAAAGTTTAGTGTTAGTGTTA
>NW_021703770.1:76464984-76472080 GCF_005190385.1 Monodon monoceros | reverse complement strand
GGCATGCGGCTGTTTCCATGAGGTCTTCATCGGGGTTCTGCCTTATTTTAAAGAAGTACCCTTTGCAGGATTCCTATGCCCCTTGGGTGTGCATCCTTTTCCCTCCAATGTCACTCAGAACCTCCAGACCTCTGTGGGCCTGCTGACCAAAATCGAGGCCCATAGGTCCCTTGGAGGTCCTCTGTGTATGACGAGTGATGGGCAACACATTGCACTTTACTTAAGGAGAGCTACATTGCCAGAGCACTCGAACAGCATCAGGACCACATTTATAGCCAGTTCAAGGTGCCACGGAAGTCATCATGGCTCTCGTCTGAGCTGCCATGAGAAAACACTGCTTAGAATTTTTCGAGGACCTCGTACCTGAAGTCACTATACTCAGGTAGGAAGTCAGCATCCTACCATGCTGTGTCGCTAATGGGACATTAAACGAGAGCACTTGCCTCTAGGTAAGGCCCTGAATTGCCGTGCAGAAGCCGAGGCGTGCAGCAGTTTCCATGAGGCTGTAGCCACTGCTCTGCATTATCTTAACGGCAGTATGCTTTTCAGGACACCTAGGAGCCTCGTGGGGGCACCCTGTTCCTGGCAGGAACAGTGAGTACCCCCAGCGCCCCCTGGGCCTGCTAAGCAACTTCTAGGCTCGTAGCCCTTCGGAGTCACTCTGTGTATGCTGAGTGTAGGGCAACACCCTGCACTCTTTTTTGGGACAGCTTGATTTCCCCAGTACTCCCACAGGTTCAGGTAAACCGTTCTAGCACGTCCAACATGCCATGTAAGTCTGACTCATTGCCCTAGACTGAGCTGGACATAGAAAAACACTCGGTTTCCCATTCCATCTAGGACCTCCTTCCTGAGTTCACCCTGCTTCCAGGATACAGTTAGCATGTGTTACTACTTGAACTAAAGCACAGTTCTTCATGTAACAGTACAGGCGTTTGAAGAGCCACAAGCCTGAAGTTCTACCTAGGGCAATCCTTGGTTGACGTAGTTCACTAGATGCAGAACACTTGCTTGGAGAAGTTGATTCAGGGAAGGAACCAGTGTGTAATCGGTGTCTCTTTCGACTTGTTAGAAACAACAGGGATATATGCTGCCTGTGCCTATGAAATGGGGGCCTGATGGAACTAGCCTTGCTTTCCCATTTTGAAAGCTCCATTCATGCTGCCTTGAAGCTACCTGAAATTCACTGCTGTTGACAGGCCTCTAGACACTGTAAGCATGGCTCTGAGAAGAAAATGAGTTTTCTCTAGCTAAACCGATTGCTTCCAATGGCTGGGGTGGAGCTCAGCCTGCCATGCTCTAGAGCTAAAGGGACACTCAATGTGCGTACTTGCCTCGAGGTAAGGCCCTGAGTAGCCAGGCAGAAATGGAGGCGTGCATCTGTTTCCATGAGGTCTTATTCGCTGTTCTCCTTTATTTTAGAGGAAGTACCCTTTTCAGGACTCCTAGGCCCCTCGGGTGTGCATCATTTTCCCTCCAGGATCACTAAGTACCTCCAGAAATCTTGTGGGCCTGCTGAGCAAAAACGAGGCCCATAGGTCGCTCCCTCGGAGGCCCTCTGTGTATGCCAAGTGATGGGCAACACACTGCATGTTCCTTAAGGAGAGCTACATTTCCAGAGCCATCGAACTGCCTCAGGACCCCATTTGTGGCCAGTCCGACGTGCCATGGAAGTCTTCGTCATGGCCGTTGTCTAGGCGACCATGAGAAAACATTCTGCTTAGAATTCTTTGAAGACTACTAACTGAAGTCACCCTATTCAAGGAGAAAGTCAGCATCCTACCATGCTCTGTCGCTCACAGGACACTCAGCGTGAGCACTTGCCTCGAGGTAAGGCCCTGAACTGCCGGGCAGAATCAGAGGGGTGCAGCAGTTCCCATGAGGCCGTAGTCGCTGCTCCGCATTATCGTAATGGCAGTACGCTTTTCAGGACACCTAAGATCCTCGTGTCAGCACCCTATTGCCGACAGGAACAGTGAGTACCCCCAGGCCCTCCTAGCCCTGCAAAGCAACTTCCAGGCCCGTAGCGCTTCAGAGTCACTCTGTGTATGCCAAGTATAGGGCAACACACTGCACTCCTTCATGGGACAGCTTGAAATCCCAAGCACTCCCAGAGTTTCACGAACACTGCTGTGACACGTCCAAAATGCCGGGGAAGTCTGACTCATTGCCCTAGTCTGAGCTGCACTGAGAAAAACCCTCGGCTTCGCATTCCATCTGGGACCTCCTGCCTGAAGTCACCCTGCCTCCAGGAGAAAGTTGGCTTGCAGTCCGACTGCCACTAAAGCCCAGTTCTTCGTGTAACACTGCAGGCTTTTGAAGAGCCACAGGCCCGAGGCCTAGCTACGGCGTACCTTGGTTGAGGCAGTTTGCTAGATGCAAAACACCCTGCTTCGAGGAGTTGATTCAGGGAAGGAACCACTGGGTAACCTGTGTCTCTTTTGACTTGTTAGAAACCACAGGGATGTATGCTGTGTGTCCCCACGGAAATGGGGGCCTTATGGAACTAGCCTTGCTTTCCCATTTTGAAAGCTCCATGCATGCTGCCTTGAAGCTACGTGAAATTCACTGCTGTTGACAGGCCTCCAGCCACTGTAGGCCTGGTTTTGGGAAGAAAATGAGTTTCCTCTATCTAAACCAGGTGCTTCCATGGCCGGGGTGGAGCTCAGCCTGCCATGCTCTAGAGCTAAAGGGAAACTCAACGTGAGTACTTGCCTCGAGGAAAGGCCCTGAGCCTCCATACAGAAACAGAGGCATGCAGCTGTTTCCATGAGGCCTTAGTCGCTGTTCTGCTGTATTTTAAAGGATGTACCCTCTTCAAGACTCCTAGGCCCCTTGGGTGTGCATCATTTCCCTCCAGGATCACTGAGTACCTCCAGACCCCTGTGGGCCTGCTGAGCAACATCGAGGCCCATAGGTCAGTCCCTCGGAGGCCCTCTGTGTTTGCTGAGTGATGGGCAACACACTGCATGTTCCTTAAGGAGAGCTTCATTTCCAGAGCCCTCCAGCAGCCTGTGGACCACATTTCTGGCCAGTGCGATGTGCCATGGAATTCTTCATCATGGCCATTATCTGAGCTGCCATGGGAAAACACTCTGCTCAGAATTCTTCTAGGACCTCGTACCTGAAGTCACTCTGCTCGAGGAGAAATTCAACATCCTACCATGCTGTGTCGCTAACGGGACACTCAGCGTGAGCACTTGCCTCAGTGTAAGGCCCTGAATTGCTGTGCAGAAACGGAGGCGTGCAGCAGTTTCCATGAGTCCATAGCCGATGGTATGCATTTTCTCAACGGCAGTATGCTTTTCAGGACACCTAGGAGCCTCGCGTCAGCATTGTATTGCCAGCAGGAACACTGAGTACTCCAGGTCCCCCTGGGCCTGCTAAGCAACTTCCAGGCCCGTAGCCCTTTGGAGCCACTCTGTGTATGCCGAGTGTAGGGCAACACCCTGAACTCCTTCTTGGGTCATCTTGAAATCCCCAGCACTCCCAGAGTTTCATGAACACCGGTCTAGAACGTCCAACATGCCAGGGAAATCTGACTCATTGCCCTAGTCTGAGCTGCACTGAGAAACCCTCAGGTTTGCATTCCATCTAGGTCCTCCTGCCTGAAGTCACCCTGCCTCCAGGAGAAGTCGGCTTGCATTCCGACTGCATCTAAAGCCTAGTTCTTCGTGTAATACTGCAGGCTTTTGAAGAGCCACAGGCCCGGAGGCCTAGCTAGGGCGTACCTTGGTTAAGGCAGTTCGCTAGATGCAGAACACCCTGCTTCGAGGAGTTGATTCAGGAAAGGAAACACTGGGTAACCTGTGTCTCTGACTTGTTAGAAACCACAGGGATGTATGCTGTGTGTGCCCATGGAAATGGGGGCCTGATGGATCTAGCCTTGCTTTCCCAATTTGAAAGCTCCATTCATGCTGCCTTGAAGCTACCTGAAATGCACTGCTTTTGACCGTCTTCTAGCCACTGTAGGCATGGTTGTGGGAAGAAAATGAGTTTCCTCTAGGTAAACTGGGTGCTTCCATGGCCGGTGTGAAGCTCAGTCTGCCATGCTTATTGCTAAAGGGAAACTCAACGTGAGTACTTGCCTCGAGGAAAGGCCCTGAGTATCCGTACAGAAAGGGACGCATGCAGCTGTTTCCATGAAGTCTTAGTCGCTGTTCTGCTTTATTTTAAAAGAAGTACCCTTTTCAGGACTCCTAGGCCCCTCGGGTGTGCATCATTTCCCTCCAGGATCACTGAGCACCTCCAGACCTCTGTGGCCCTGTTGAGCAACATCGACGCCCATAGGTTGGTCCCTCAGAGGCCCTCTGCATATGCCGAGTGATGGGCAACACACTGCACGTTCCTTAAGGAGAGCTACATTTCCAGAGCCCTCGAACAGCCTTCAGGACCACATTTCTGGCTAGTCTGGTGTGACATGGAAGTCTTTGTCATGGCCGTCATCTGAGCTGCCATGAGAAAACCCTCTGCTTAGAATTCCATGAAGACCTCGTGCCTGAAGTCAACCTCCTCGAGGAGAAAGTCAGCACCCTACCATGCTGTGTTGCTAATGGGACGCTCAGCATGAGCACTTGCCTCGAGGTAACGCCTACTGCGTGCTGTGACCCATATCACCTGTGAGGACACAAGCCACAAGCATATGTTGGGTCCTGTTAGCCTCCCAGCCAGTCCCTGAAGGTGAGGGTGGCCCTGCAGACCCCAGCCCTCTCCTCCATGTCTTGTAGGTGGAAGACCCACTTCTCCTTGCCATTCCAGAAGCAGTTCTGGGGCTGTCCTGGGAGGGCTTCTGGGGTTATGCAGGCTAAGCCCCTGTTGCTATCTACCCACTTCCCCACAAGAGCCTCCAGAGCAAGCAGTTTGCCCTGTTGCCTGAATGACTGCTCAGAAATTTTCTCAGGAAAGAATCAGGGGTTTTTGTAGCAGCATCTGCAGGCAGCTCTGCATCTGGGCCCACATTCACATCTTCTGTGTAAACACCGAGAGCCTTCCCTGACACATGCCCCCGGCTGACCACCTCCGCATGCCGACCACAGGCCCCAGTGCGGGCGTCAGACTGCCCGCCCGTCTCAGCCTCCTGTTGTTGTCAGAGCTGCTCCAGGCCCTGCTCAAGCCCCGTGCACCCACCTTTCACAGGGCTGTCCTGCACCCCCACCTTCAGCAGGAGTTCACCTAAGTATTTAAGTGAAGGGGTCCAGAGGTAAGAAAGGACCCTGCAAACAAACAAACAGATGGAACCAGCTGGGACCAGGATGGCAACGAGTGTGACCTCCAACCGACCCAACCGAGTCTCATCACATGTTGAATTTACTATATCAGCATATTAAGTGACACACCCACCGGCGGCCATGACTGGACATGAAGGACCAGAAATGGGTAAAAGCAGGTGGTACCCCAGCCTCTTGGAAGAAGCCCCGCCCCTTCCCCGGAAGGTCTCTTCATGCCATCACTAGCCTCCCTCCTCCTCCCTTTGTCTTTATTGTTTAAAATTAAACCTCTCTCTCCAGGAGGGCGAGAAGGCGATCTGTGAACTCAGTTCCCGCTTCTCCACTCTTTGGCCACTGAGTAGAGCCTGTGCTGTGTTGGTCTCAGCTTTGGTTCTGTTATTTGCCTACTTGAACCCACGTGGAAAAAGGAAACCTTCCCCGCTGGGGCAGAGCACCTCGCAGGATGGGGCCCGAGCAGGGTCCACATGACTTCACTTGGTAACAGTCTGTAAGGGGACGGTGGTCTCTGCCCGCGGGGTGGGGAGGGAACACCTACAGCCACAGCACCGGCTCCGTGGACGGCACGGCCCCTCATGGGCCTGGACTGTGTGCTCTCGTCCCCCCACGCCTGACACCCCTGACAGTCGTGACGCGGTGACACTGGCTGCTGGGCGTCCAGTCAGGCGGGACCAGAGGCAGCACCTGGTGCCAGGTGAGACGTGCCTTTTCACGGGCAGGGGACATAGGAGATATTAGGACTTTTTGTCTAGAAAACAAACCAAGCGGCTAGAAGGTGATCTGAGCCGTGGACTTGAAACCCACGTGCGAGGTGAGGGCTCCCACTGGACACTGGCTCGGGAACTTCCGCACAGGCGAGACCACACCCATGCTTCCCGCCCGACCCCTCCAGGCCTCCCTGTGGGCACAGCTGGACCTGCGCCCCTCAGGCTCCCCGACCCAGAGCCTGGAGGGCTGATGCTGGCAGGGCCAGGGGATGTGAGGCGTCCCTCCACCAATGCTGCTTGGCCCCTCCTGCCCAGTGAACAGGGGAGGGAAGCCCCGTGGAGTCTGAGGCCCGGCACAGGCGAAGCTCGCACCCCCCCGGACCCCAAGCCCCGCCCTGCTTCCTCAGGCCCACCGCCTGCCCCTCCCGGTGCCCGCATCCCACCGACCCACATTCCCGGTGTGGACGTCCACGTGCACAAGCCGCTCCATGTCCTGTTCCCACATGGGACACCCCCATCCCTGCTTCTCCCTAATGAGGGCCTGGACCCCAAATGTTCTGCGCAGGAAGAGGGCCGAGGAGGACGCCGGCCTGTCCCGCCTACCTCCCGGGGGCCCAGACACAGGGCTCGGGGGCTGCTGGGCCTTGAGGTCTGGATGCTCCCAGGTGTGGGATGAACCTGTCACTTCCCACTGGAGGTGCTCCTTCTGAGATTCGGGAAACAGGGGGACCCACCAAACGGAGCCCGTCCCCAGGCTCTGCTGCAAGTCTGCTTGGATTTGCTCTCCCGATCCTGAAGACAGACCTGTGGGAAACAGGGCCTGCGATTCCCATACTGATGGTGTTCTGTGGAATTTCCACTAGACCCCTTCCTACCCTGTTCTGAGCAAATTACTAGTCAGTCCATGCTACCATCACCCCACGAGAAGACCAGGAAGCTGAGGCTCCGAGAAGCCAAGTAATCCAGCTGGAAGCACAGCTGTGGGACCACGGAGTGGGGTCTGCACCCACCGCCCACCCAGGGGGACTGCCCACTCCCCACAGCTTCCACACCTGTTCCCTTCGCCCCCCTCCCAGGATGAGTTCGCAGAGCCTCCTCTTGGGGAGGATTCACTTACCTTCTAACAGGATCCGTCTCACTATCCTGTTTTGGGATCATCCGGAA
>NW_021703770.1:76464456-76464884 GCF_005190385.1 Monodon monoceros | reverse complement strand
ATCAGGGCCTTATTTAGGAGCAGTGTCAGAGCTTCAGGTAGGGACAGTGCCAGTGCCTGACTTAGGGAGAGCAACAGGGCCTGAGTGAGGCCTAGCGTCAGGCCCTTAGCTGGGGACACTGTCAGGGCATGATGTAGCAGTGGCATCAGGGCCTTTGTTGGATCAGCAATAGGGTCTTAGTTAAAGACATGATCAGGACCTGAGGTAGTCACAGCGACAAGGCCTCAGGTAGGCATAGCTTCAGGGCCTGAGTTAGGCACAGCCTCAGGCCTTCACTTAGGGATGGCGACAGGGCTTTCTTAGGGACAGTGTCAGGCCCTTGGTTAGAAATGGGTCAGGATATTAGCTCAGGATACTGTCCAGATTTTAGTTATTGCCGGCAGCAGGGCCTATATTAGGGACAGATTCCGGGCCTTAGAGACACTGTC
>NW_021703770.1:76462799-76464446 GCF_005190385.1 Monodon monoceros | reverse complement strand
CAGGCCAGGGATAGTGTCAGGAAATGAGCTAGGGATAGCGTGAAGACCTTAGTTATTGAGAGCATCAGGGCCTTAGTTAGGAACAGTGTCAGGGCCTTAATCAGGACCAGTGTCAGGTCTTGATGTAGGGACAGCATCAGAGCCTAATTAAGGTATGGCAACAGGGCCCAGTGAGGCCTATCTTTAGGGCCTGAGTTAGGGACAGTGTCAGGGCATGACGTAGGAGTAGTATAAGGGCCTCTGTAGGATCAGCCTTAGGGTCTTCATAAAAGCCATTCTCAGGGCCTCTGTTAGGGACAGCCTCAGGGCCTCACTTAGGGACAGCGTCAGGGCTTACTTAGGGACAGTTTCAGGACCTTGGTAAGAGATTGGTCAGGAAATTAGTTCAGGATAGTGTCAGGACATTAGATATTGAGGGCAGCAGGGCCTTAGTTAGAGACAGTGTCAGGGCCTGCGTTAGGACTAACATCAGAGCCTCTGTTAGGTACCGTTTCAGGGCCTGAGTTAGGAATAGTGTTAGGGCATTAGTGAGGGACAGTTCTGGGCCAGATTTAGGATGAGCATCTAGGCCTTAGTTAGGGACAGTGTCATGGCCTTGGGCCTAAATTTAGTGTCTGTGTTAGGCACAGAGTAAGGACTTCAGTTAGAATAAGAGGCAGGACATTTGCTAGGGACAGGGTTAGGGTAAAGTTTATGGATCGTGTCAGGAAATGACCTAGGGATAGTGTCAACACCTTAGTCACTGAGAGTATCAGGGCCTTAATTAGGACCAGTATCAAGGATTCAGGTAGGGACAGCATCAGAGCCTGACTTAGGGAGAGTGACAGGGCCTGAGTGAGGCCTAGCGTCAGGCCCTTAGTTGGGAACACTGTAAGGGCATGATGTAGCAGCAGCATCAGGGCCTTTGTTGGATCAGCAGTAGGGTCTTAGTTGCTAAGCAACATCCAGGCCCAGAGCCCTTCAGGGTCACTCTGTGTAGGCCGCGTGCAGGGCAACACACTGCAGTGTTTTGGGGACAGCTTGATTTACCCAGTAGTCCCACAGGTTCACGAACACCTTTCTAGCATGTCCAACATGCCGTGTAAGTCTGACTCATTGCCCTAGTCTGAGCTGCACTAAGAGAAACACTTGGCTTCGCATTCCATCTAAGACCTCCTACCTGAAGTCACCCTGCCTCCAAGAATAAGTCGGCTTGCGTTCCTAGTGCAACTAAAGCCCAGTTCTTCGAGTAACACTGCAGGCTTTTGAAGAGGCACAGGCCCGAATTCCTACCTAGGGCGTTCTTTGGTTGACGTAGTTCACTAGATGCAGAACATCTTGCTTGGAGGAGTTGGTTCAGGGAAGGAACCAGTTGTAATCTGTGTCTCTTTTGACTTGTTAGAAAGCACAGGGATGTATGCTGTGTGTGCCCATGTAAATGGGGGCCTGATGGAACTAGCCTTGCTTTCCCATTTTGAAAGCTCCCTTCATGTTGCCTTGAAGCTACCTGAAATTCACTGCTGTTGACAGAACTCTAGCCACTGTAGGCATGGCTCTGCAAAGAAAGTGAGTTTCCTCTAGCTAAACAGGGTTCTTCCATGGCTGCGGTGGGGCTCAGCTAGCCATGCTCTAGAGCTAAATGGAAACTCAACTTGAGTACTTGCCTCG